>NW_019213783.1:393571-653815 GCF_002532875.2 Varroa jacobsoni
GTAACATTATTTTTACGTTTTGTACGAAAAACTAGATTCAGAGTTACAACGTTTGATCGTCAATTCAATTGTTATAAAGGCCGATTTTGACACGCCTCACAGGCACCTGCAGTCGGTCGTTGTCCATACGAGTAACTGGCGAATGTTAGCGTGAGCACGCAGAGCGTGCTTACGATGTGTAAAATCGTATATGTATGCTTGTCTAATATCACTTTAATTGATTCGCTATTTCTTTATCCCTCCGTACTCGTCTCTGATGAGGGCTCATATTAAAACGTTATTGACACATACCTGTCACTCCATAATGAAAAAATCTGTATGACTATTGTAAGGCTGACATTCCTTAACTCGATTCAACGTTCACATTGCCTTGAGGCCTTATAAACATGTTCCCGACGATCAATGTCTTCTGAGACCGTCAACGACTCACCATAGTTTTCAGCGTCTCGTTATCGGATATCCGTCGAACGGAAATTCTGCCCTGACGTCTTTTCCCGCTGGGCGACACTTGCCGGCAAAAGAGGTATCATTTCTTTGAAGGAGTCTACACATTCGAGGCTATGGTGCACTTGAAGCTCGATGCGGTTTCAGAGCTATCTATCGTGTCATATTTCCTTATCAGCAATTAGCATATTTCATGTAATTTTATAGATTATTCATATATTTGTGTATGAAGATGCACTTATGGAGTAATGATAATGTGGCAAATCGTTCAAAAATATTTATAATTATTAACAGATTTACAATGATTTTACCGCTCTATTAAGATCAACTATCGCGAAGAATATAGAGAGATATATATATATTGATCCTCACAAAGCACTAAATTTGGACTGACTAACTAACTAGATTTGACCTTTGATGCACAGAACAAGATAGTGATAGAGATATGATGAAAGCTTATATATTAAGTGTGCATTATAATGATTCGAATAAAAATCCCTATTCAAATGCCCATACGATAATTGCGCTAAATTTACTGAGTAATCACAATCTACTAGGGGGCGCTGTTACGACGGTGGCGCGCAGGATAGCATAGTTTGAAAGTAAATCCGCACAGCGGCAGGACTGTCGCCATGAAAAGTATCAGAATTCTTATTATCGCTGCTATCATTTATATATATCTTCATCACATGATTTATGTCAATACAGTGTTATATCACATGAGCAAGGACGTAATTTCCAAAGTGCCTATCCGTGACTGACGATGGAAGCATGAAGTAATACTGATTATTCTCTCACTCCTGTCTTCGGGTGTCTTGCTTTTGTGCAGTAAAGAATTTTATGTATACATCAATTGATAGATATTGAAAAATTGGTCGAATACTAAAGGGTAATAGCGGTGGTTTATATAAATGCGCAGATAGAGATAATCCGTGTGTTCTAAGATCAATCAAAAACATTGTACAGATTCCGCTCTAAAATGTTACAGCAGAAATTGATTTGAAATAAGATCTTTACAACATATTATCTTCATTTACTGTCCTATCATAATTGTAAATTCTCAGTAACACTGTATCAGACGTTGAGTATGACATCACTGTTTATAGCAAGGGCGAAAAAGCTCTATGCGTAAATGTTTAATCTAAAAAAACAACCGATATAACCACATTTGGCGATCGTGATACTAGATTTTCAGCGGCCTAAAGACTTTTAGTGAGGTATCGGTGCTATGAGATAGTTTAGTTCGTGCAAAAGGACAAGCAAGGAGTGGCGTCGCTGTTCACTTTTAGTTCGTCTATTCACAGGTACATCCATACATTTAGAAATCACATTAACTGAATAGAAGGGTAAAAGGTTTTGAATTTGTTTGAAGTTAACTTACCTAACGTGTAACTTAGCTATTGAATGTATCATAAAAAACGGTCTATCTGATACAACAGCGCTACTTTGTCATTTCGTTATCTCTTTTTGTATTCCTTTTGACAATTTGCTATCTCCAGCCGTTACTTTGACCATTCGAAATATTGATTCAATTTATGACGGATTAATTTTTTTTTCAGATACATTTTATCTAATACGTCGTATGATGTGACACACGGTTGCTTTGAAGACCAGCCGCTCGAGAAACACCTATGGGTAACGATTATGACAGCCGTCCCTTTCTTCTTGGTAAGCCAAATTTTCACCTCCTACTTTGTGATCGTATATAAGTATTGATGTCTTAGAATCAAACACATGCGTTATATCGATTTGTGGCAAAAGGTAAGTGTTTTATCTCTACTATGGTAATATCTTCTAAAAACGTACGATCTCGAAAATTCTGCTATGTGGTAATACTTGCAGTGAATGTGTTACAGCAGGAAAACACATTTCGAGATACCCGGCATACACATGAACATGCGGAGAAGCGGTGATTATTAATTGGATAGGTCTGTGCGTTATCTGAGAGAAGTCTGATACTTCCCCTACCATCAAGGTGCGCTTTCATAGAAAGACAGAGCGCGGCGGTCCTTTCAGGATGTTGGCATGGATATTGACATGTCTGACCGTCTGTTCACCTGGACCCTCTGCTTCCAGCATTCATTTTGCGTTCTTATTAGATGTCTTTAGCTTATTTTGATGGCCAAATGTGATACCAGCATACCGAAAAGGGAAAGGCGTTTCGTATGGAACAACGCTTCTGCATAAATAATCAAAACAACAATCCAGCTGTCTCCCTGTCATCCGCTTTCTACTCCCTGATAAAGGTAGCGACAGTTTCAAAAGTAGCTTTGCTTCCGACAACACAAAAGACGCGTACTCACATAGAATATACATGAACACCCATTGTTTTTTTAGATCATAAGCCGTTTATATCAGTTTCTACCCATCAGTCTAAAGGAGCGTTTTATCAAAGGTCTCAGTCATTTCATATTGAAATAGTTAAAGATAGCCAAGTATTTTTATAACATCTTCTGTTACAATTTGATCCCTGATCTTCGCACTCAGTGAGCCATCACATGAGCCCACTATGCGCACAACAATTATCCTACAAGCCAAAAAAAAAAACACACCATCTATACGCCTCTAGTTTGTACGTAGATAGTTACTAGGCAGTAATGTACAACTCGACAGCTTTTGTGGATTGACTACTTCATTACATTTAATAGAAACCGACAAGAACAAAAGTTCTTTCGAAAATCATTTGCGTGTAAGTAAGACTAAGGTTATCATGAAATTCATTTTGTAAGCCTCAAGCTTATTTTTAACTAGGCTTGAGACCATTGTTGTTGGCTAGGACCTCTCAACCTCTCAAAGCTATAACCTCTCTTTCGTCTATCCGCTTTCATTGATTACCCGTACACTCTCCTAAGGCATTGTCAGCTTACGTGAAAAAAGGGACAGCAAAGGAAACGCCATCATTTCAACATCTTCGAAAAGCGAGATAAACAGTGGGAAGATGATAAGATAGCTTCTGACGTACCAAGGTGGCACCAATTGGACCAGCTCATCAAGCACTCTTAGTGATCATCGCTTCTGCTTCACGAAGTCACAGCTGGCCCGGCCAGTCGCGTATCTTTTTCTCCCACACTTTTTTTTTTGCCTCTCAACTGAACGGCATCGCTAGTCGATGTATACTGATACATACGCCTAAATATCGTGAAACAACAACCATTTCCTCGTGCTTTTCAGCGTATTGACTTTTATTTTTCGTCGTCGTCGTCGCTTTGGCTTGCGTCTGGCACTCTGTTATCTTGACTGTTGCCAGCGTCATAGTAGCCAAGGCATAGGCAAGAAAGCATTGATCGTATTCATTGGCCTGTTCACCTCAATCACTGTAGATGCGTAGAGGTGCAGAAGTAAACTAGCGTAGCGTCTGGCAGCCGGGAACTGTCGACGCAGATAAGTAAAGAAAAAGATGTCATTAACATATTTTTGATAATTTCACGCTGTTATGAATATATTATAAAGAGCTATTCTGTATATGACATTGCGACATTCTGTATATGGCCAGCGGTCGTGTTCATGGCAATACCTTAGGTACGAATGCGAGCAGTTAGAGGGTTTTCCGAATTGTGCTATTTCCTGAGCGAAAATGTAATGGTTTAAAGCTTCTAGTCGAGCGAGTAAAGTATCTAACATACAATATAAATATCGAATTGTTTTTATTATAAGATTACAGGCGCTTCGAATAAATGCCGGTGCAAAACTTCTCTAGAAAAAAAAAAACGCAACGCAATAAATTACTACGCTGGAGGCAAGTAATGTTTATACGCGAGTCTACTTCATTAATTTTCGTTTGTGCGCTGATGACGTAATCGACAAGTCGATAATCTACAGTTGTCCGTTTTGTCTAAGAGAATCGACTCCGCTTACATCCTTAGAGTCGATCTCGTAACAATAGGAAAGAGCCAGGGCATGATATGCCTTAATTAGTAACAATCTCGTCAATTAACACCACACCTCTTCGTCTCAGGTAAGATTTATCCAGGGAAATAGATGACCCCACATACAAACGCCAGTTTGCCTGATGTTCAGGAAAAAGCTTGCCACATCATCGCCTTTCAAATAAATACGAGGACGAGCGAAAAGGAACAGTAGATCAATATGTTCGGATGAGCAACGCACTGAGTGCTGATGGATCGATAAGATATAATGTCGTAGTGAAAGCGAGGCAAGAAAGAAGTTCGGTTTATAAGGGTTGGAGTCACTCAGCGCCGGCAGTTTTAACGAAGGTTCAGGAAAGAGTGCTCGTAGGTAACGCGTATGAAAGAACTGTCCATTAAAGGATATCTCTTGAGTAGATTTGGACCACTTCCATGGAAGTTACGCTAAACAATACTGGAAGACACCAGTATCTATATGGAAAGCAACTTGACCTGTTCAAAAAGCCCGCTCGTTGTATGATTCAGATAACAATATCCAGTTGCTAAGGAAAATATCTGGTCTCTGCGTGTTCAAGTCTGTCATAACCTAACCACTCAGAACTTCTTTGCTTCGGCCCTATATGGCTAGATTAGTAGCTGCAAACGGTATCCGGCTGTGGTAGCATTTCATGAATGAACGCGTGAATAAAACGGCGACTAATTGCTAGCTTTGGCGTGCTGTTCCCGCTCTTCGCCGGAGTGTGGCTTCAAACTTGATGCATAGCTATAAAGAAAAATTAAACTTATTTTTTATTTATTTAATATTAAAGGACATCTTCTCTCTTTTATAACATAACAAGAGTAGTTGTGGAGGCATTTCGTATCGATGGAATTGTTAACACTGGACCATTGTTGAAGCTTACCATAGGTGAAAGGGTTCAGGGTTGCTTACTAGAAGGAAGTTCTTTGGATAGTCAAGACCTCAACATCGAATAGATCAGTTCGATATACTAATATCCTACTATCAAAAAACAACACTCAATGATCTTTTTTTTTTTTTTTTATCAAATCGCTTTAGCAAAAGTTTCTCTACGTAGCTAAGGAGCGAACTCCTTTAATTGACTATGTACCTAGCTATGGAATGTTCTGCGGAAACAGGGGATTTCGAGCTACGTAGCAACGGTTCGGTACATTGTGCTTTCCTCATTCTGGTTTTCAAACTCTCACCGAGAGATAATCAGAAGCTAAGCCGCATTCGACACGCTAGATTAACTTCCGTCGTGTAATAATTCAACGGAGCTCGCAGTAGTGTGACATCCAACCGGACTAATAGGTACGTAAGATTAACATTAACGTTATTTCCTCAGAAGAAGATCTCCTCATTCTACCGTACATAACTAATAATATAACAATACGTACACGGAAAGGAATAGCAGTAGTCGACAGAGTAAAGTTAAAACGCATTATGGATCGTTCGACACGACGTCGTTCGACTGCAATATGAACCGCAAGCGTTTCGACAAATGATGCTGCAACGTTTGACGATTCTATCTAATGTTTTCCTTCCGAAATAGGTCAGGGCAAATTTGTTGGATAGTACTATGGCGTAAATGCTAGAAACCTAGCGATGTTGTACATCCGTATTTATCGGAGTTGCAGACCTAAAAACGATTTCATAAGTCGGATAAGATGGGTCAGGAACGTGGCTTTTACGTCACGGGCAAACTATAACAGTTCCGTGCCCTGCTTTTTTTTTATAATTAACAAACTATTGCTGCTGTCATTGGGGACGCTAGAACACCGAGTGGTCGTTCCTATGGGTTTCTTATTTACGACTACGTCGTCGAATGTATATTCCGATTTTTAATAATAGCACTATAGCTGCACGTTCTATCTCCTACCATGCATTGAATTAGACTCGTCTCTTAGATATGGAGATTACAGTACTTCTACTCATAGACAGCGCGAGTTATTTTTAAACACTTGAGGAACTTTTAGGTGACAACACAATCCAAGTTCAGTCGAGACTGTATTATTTAAAAGTAATCATAAAAAATCTTAGTCAACTACTAACTCACACTTATCCGTTTATAACATGCAACTGAACTCTAGAAAGTAAGTGTTCGTGCTCGAGACGTACGCTTGAACTCTTCCGCGACGCTCGTTCCTCGGTAGTCAGAGTGAGCTACCACAAATCGCCCGCAGCCAATAATAATAATACGTGTTGTATACACGGATAAAGCGGCCAAATGAAGGACCCGTGTCTCTCAGCTGTCCTGCGATTGGTCCCGTGGTGAAGACGAATGACGCAACCCAAGCACCGACCTCATTATGATTATTGGTAAAGAGTAGCGGCACTGCTACACCTATTCATACTATTTAGCTACTTTTTGACGACTTCATAAGCTTCCCAACCGACCAATGCCTTGCCTACTGTTTTCTACCAACAGTATTATCAATATTTGTACCTATAATACATAACGACTACGGCGATTGCTATGTATATGCATGTACTCGCGTTATTGGCGTAGCTGAAACGAAATAACGACGACTTAATTGAAGGGGAGCTATTGATCTACAGTGCAAAGGCACCGGACTTCTTAATAAGAAAGCCTTTTGCTCAGAGGCCTACGAGGATAACCGCCATGGGCAATGAAAGGGAAGAGCTCGTGTAAAACACAATAGGAAGCAAATAGGAACGGATATGCATTGCGTCATACGCTTATGCCATAGCAAATTGACTAAAACGTTCTGCAATAGAAGAAGTGTCTTACAGCGACACTACCCCGGCATAAAGCTGGGTTAACTGTTAATTTTTGTAATGAAGAATAAAGACTAGTTAAGCGCCAGTCTGACCCATTACTCTTTCCTGCAATGATAACACTTTATCAGAAGCCACGCTTCACTGATAATCCACAAGTTTTTCATCTAAATATTAGCTACTCAAGCAATTTTAGTGCAGTCACTTTTGCTCTAAAAAGATGGTTTTTCGTATTTGCGAGACGCAAACTTAAACGAAGTTATTAAAAGTGCTTTTTTTAATAGTGACGATGATGACGATAACCACTGCATAATAAAATGAAAGTGTTGAGAGAAATATTGAACTTGAAGTATTCCGAAATGTGGCAAATAAGATCTGACATTTTAAGCTAAGCACGAAAAATTTATTTATTACTTTACCAAAAGGCGAAATTTATTAATTTTCATCACATCATACATTCAGCTGTGGATATATGAATGTTTAGTACTAGCAATAAAAATCTCACTCAATAGGTGCAATAAAAACGCCAGTCTCACTTAAATCCAAGTGTAGAGCTATCTATGAAGACTCGGGAAACAGGGATTTCAATACGTAATGCTAAAATTTAGATTACTTTCCAGGCACACCGTGTATTCCTTACTGTGCTTGGTTTTGTCAGCTGCTTTGTCCTTCCTTTCAAGACTATATCCATACAGAATAAGACATTTTAATATTTTCCCCCACACAGTGACGCTCGCAATATTTATCGTACATACAGTCGTAGGCATCACACAATAAGAGGCGATAACACCAACAAATTAGGGCAGTGCAACGTGACCTGAAGACAAAGAAGACATGCCGGTCTATCTTATACGATCAGACCTGCACGATACACCATCCGTTCATTAATTAACGATGTATAAAGAGACTAGTGCAGAGTTTGCTGCATAATTGTATGATACGTTCATGTTTCTTTAGTTCCTTTTCTTTAACGACAGTGATCATCTGTTGCAGATGTTTCAAGAGAAAATAGACAGGTGAAAGGCCCAGGGGGAGGGGGTTCGCCTAATCCAAACAGGTGGATCGGTTGGCTTCCGCCGTTGAAAGCAGTCTCATGTAACTGCCACTTACCTAGATTTTTGATGCCTTACTTTGATGTGTCGAAATGATCTTTGAGTTTGTTTTTCGTGTCTTCCAGCGGCTGTTCTGAAGTGCAATCCTCAGCCCGACCTGGGCTTAACTATGTACACGTCAAGATCGTCGTAACAGAGAGACGACATTCAGGAACTATAGCTACCAATAAGAGAACTACATTATCGGCCGTTTTCCGACATTCGCCATCAAACAGAATCCTATTTTTAAAAATCGTTATTAAAGCTACCTATCAACTAATTATATTTTAGGCGCGCATTGTCACATTCACACACGAGAGTTCATAACACGACGGTAACCCTTTGAGTAGGGCCTGTAGCATAGCAACAGTTCCGGTAGAAAATAATGTTATGTGTTAACTACATTTCGAAAGTTATGAAAAAAGGATTCTAAAAGTATTAAGTTGACATACCAGTTCTTGTCATTTTTACTTACTATTTTGCTTCGATGATGTCATATGTCGTTGAAAAACTTCATAGAGCTTGTTGTTACCGTCTATCGTTTAGGTTGCAATAGTCTATTTCTATCGACATTAAAGTAGATTGCCCTGATTCCTAGAATAAAATCCATGCCAATGAATATTGCCAATATAAACTACTACACTGAAGCTGATTAAGAGGTAAAGCACGACTTAAAACGTACCAAGGACCGAAATCGACCTGTTATCATGTATTTTTTATGTTAGGTATCTCAAATATTGTTTTTATCCTACTCTTTTGCGCGATTTCAAGACATTGGAGAGATAAAGAAGAAATTTCCAATGCAGCCCAGTAGTCTTAGTAGCTTTTACTTATACGGATAATAAACACGGATCTATGGACCGATAGGCATTTTGACCGACAACTGACAAAAGCATTGTCGTAGGCTGAACTCTATTGCCGATAACGGACCATTAGCAATTTTCTCTGATAAGTGGCACTTTGGCCATCAGAGAAAAAGTACGGAACTCAATAGTCTAAAGTTAGAAACAACTTATAGTAAATAAGTCGGAACCGATACCAACAACGTGGAATATCTGTTTCTTAAAATTTCCTCGTTAATATGAGTTCTAGTTTCTACAATCATCTTCGTTTCATAACTCAATTCTTCTATTAGAAGGTCACAAACGGTCTACAGACCTGACAAGCCATCGAACAGCTACCCCAATGCACATGAGATTAATTGACCATGTGTACATAATACAGCTCACTTCACTAGTTATATATATATATATATATATATATATATATATATATTACTATTGCGTATCTTAAACTATATTTATATGCTGGCCCCTAAATATCAATATATAGAAACTTTTTGGATACCTGATACTTCTAGCATCAGTACAATCATTTTGTGGACCATTCGATGACAGATTTAATTGTTTTGGGGGTTCGGAACCCCAATAGTTATTCAGGCACATTTAAAGGTGCACAACAGAATGCTCTTTACAAAGTGCCCAACCTAGTCGATTTATAAGATCACAATAGTGCACTTATCCATGCTGTACAAGAATCTCATTTAAAAGTGGACCTCAGTGAAGCTTCGTACGAAAACATTACTGTTACCATTTTTTCTGCTATTTTACGATCTATCGTCATTTAAAAAGTGTTCGTTTATAGTTCTTCTGAAAATAATTAGATCGATGGAGAAATTTAAATTCCTAATGGTTGTGGTGGGCATCGAGACTTCTCTAGATGTGCGCCCACAAAATCCATAAACTTCATATCACTGGCACTCCTGGCCCATCGGCTTGTTTCGGTCATTGATCGATAGCATCCCATTGCTTCCGTCCCAGGTACATGAACTCGGATTTCATTTACACAAATAGAAAATGGAACAAAGTCGTATTTTATACACAGATATTGGCGCTATGCGAGTGTATTAAATTCGCGATATAAGTGACAGACGGTGGTGTGAATTAGCAGCGAAAACAAGTGGACGCCATACAAATAGATCATTCTTCGCTGAATTACATTACAGTTTCTCTCTGTTGCTTTTTCCATACGCATGTGGAAAAAGTATATTATTACTACAATAGTTAAGACTAGGCTAAAATAATTTATATATTACAGTAACCAGAATGGGTTTGTGAGAAGGCGGTGCGGTCAGCGAACCCGGGAAATTTTGATGTTTCTTAACGCCTGCCTAGTTAGTGAGTTGATCGAGAGTTCTCGAAATGCTACCGCTCCTATTTTATATAGATATCCATTTGTTTATGGCATAATGACGGATAGCGAGTACAAATAGTGGGTGCATTCTATCGCTGCTAAACTTATGTTTCTTCATTCGATCAGCTGAAAGCGATTGACAAAGTGATTTTAGATACCAAGCGTATTTGGACGGAAATACTGAGCGCAAAATATCATTGGCTTCTTCCATGTCGTAATCGCCTGAGCGGATTCTCTTCAAAAGAAGCCAATGAGTCGTAACTGATGACTAAGGACTCACTTTACAAGTGTATGCTACGGGTCCCTTTTGGACGAACAAAGACACTTTGTCAATACAGATTACAATGTAGATTGCAAGTCGCTGATTCCATCAATGTTTTGTATCACAAACGTTACCTCTACGAGCAGATTGAAGCCGGAGTAATGCACTACCTTTCGGAAACAATGTCATACATCTTCCGCCTTTTGAAGCGATTGATATATACCGTATTGAATTTTTCTACCTACTATAATCAATATATTCCTTGGTGACACCACTCATACGGTTCTTCTTGATATATATGTATATATATAGAGTCGGTTGACGTTTGTCCCGTGAGCTTCACGGTCCCGAAAGTTTACGGATCGTAATTCATTAAGCAAAGGTTGAAAAGTTTAGCGAAATCTGTCCGTTTCCTATAGAACAAGTTTTCGAGTGTTTAGGTGTTATAAAAAAACACATGTGATCTGGAGTGATTTCTTTAGAGTGAATTAATGGTCATTTGTTGCTTGTCCGTCACGTAGCTGCAACGATATTTCTTACCGTTTGCTCATTATTATAAATTTACGTAATAGTTTTCAAACCATCCAAATTACCAAACCAATAGTGAGGCTACGTAGAGCAAATCACCGAACATTGTCATCTTCGACAGCTATAGCAATGCACTAAGTTTATCAAGCTTTTCCAGATGAACAACAAATATATCTAGAAGTTTTTTATTCGGAGTTTATCCTTAGAGGACGCCACTACTGTCGACCAAGACAAATCTTTGGATTTTTCCAGGGAGGCACGCAACATCTGGCAGCCGGACAGCATCAAGAGTAGCAGCGGCATCGGGTTTGAGCACCCTTAAGCGCTGACAAGCCAAAAGCCATTTATTCTTTGCCGGGTCGTCTACTTTCCTTAAAGCGGTATCTCGACCACGTTTAGTCTGAGGATTAACGCGAAAATGTCAGGTGCTGTGGAGGATTTCGTATTGTTACTCTAGCCATCCATTGAGATGGCAGACCACCCAAAGCAATTGTTCGCTCATTAGAGACCAGACACGTAAACCAGGTCTACGATTATCTTACCCATATTGGGTTTTAACGATGTGCAGCTTATATACACACTAGCATATTCAAACGACTCTCCCAAGAAAGATATAGTAACTTGATTTTATTTGACACCTTTAGTTAAATAATGCTCAGGGCCAAATGCAGGTTTTTTTTTGTATAACCCCCTGATCAACTCGATTGATTGATCAGGTTGATTTGATACATATGTTGATACAATTGACCCAAAATGTAATCATTTCTTTTTCATTATTCGCCTTAAAATGCTCTAAACTAAGATAGTTATAAACCTTGGTTAAGTTAAAGGAAAACAACGAAAATACACTTATCCAGGGAAAATTTCATTTTAGTATTATCATAACCTTTTTTTTTTTATTCTAGAAATTTTGTCGTCAAAACGAAGAGGCTTTTGATTGTAAAATACTTAGTATGCGATTTCTATCTGTAGCTTAGTGCATTGAAAACGTCCATAAAGCAAGCGATACATGTGTTTGTAAATACCATGATTTGCTATATGCAAAGTGCCATAGTAATGAATACCAAGAACGAGTTAGAACCAGCAACGAATCATTACTGAATTGACCATAGCATTATAACGACAGAGACACAAATGTTATTGTTACTTTACGCGAAATTCGACTTAGGTTATCACGAAGAAATTGTTCCGTCTTCTTGTTTTTCGTTATAATTAAAACAATCGCGCACTGCGTCGCTTTGCCCAGCACTGGCTCTATCACCTGTTTACTGGGTTCATGTTTTGGAATGTTCGTCTGCTTCGAACCATATACCGCCATAATTGTTTGAATCAGAATGTGCACTATTACAGCTTTTCTGGCACTAACAATCGTTCGCCGATTCGTATATATTTACCTCTAGTTAGAGTAACGCATAGCGGAGCGAACTTCTCGACAAGCAGCCCACACCACACCGACAATAAATGAAATTATAATCCCATAAGGAAAAAGGAGATGACCATAAAAAGTCGTCCATGTGGAAACCAGCTAAAAGTGAGCCTTCGTTCAAACGCTTCCAACTTCTAGGGACTATTCGTTGGTTAGAGCCTCCGTATCAGCGTGTTTTTTTTCTTCCCGCCGAGTATCGTCACAGCTTATGGTCAAAGTTTTAAGGTATCCCGTCACCAGTTTTCATAACATCGGTTTGTGTTACACTGTTTTAGCTGAGAGCATCCTGTGACTTCTAAATTTCGATGAATAGATGAGTGCATACCCTTCAATTTAGTGACTTGATTCTACTAATATGTGATCTTATAATCAATCGTTACGAAAGCGATTTAAATAGTCCTAATCGTTATACCTCTTTCGCTCTGTAAACTGAGAAAAATAACAAATCTGAACATGGCTGTCCTTAGTAGTTTCGTTAACTAACCAAAAAAAAACCCGATTCCATCAATTAGATGCCGAGTTCTATTTTTTCTTTGTTACTACCATTTGGCTAAATAGAATTTTCACATCAAATTCAATTATCAGAGCAACTTTCTTTGGTGGGAGTCAACAGCATAATGTCACACACAAAAGGCACCTTTGTTCATTGCCTATAGGGGTGTCAATCGAATGGAAGGAGCTGTGTATTTACTTTTGCAGCTGAACAGTCTGGAAGGAACAACCTCAAGGTAAATTTCAACTGCTTGTAAGGGAAAAATGGTAGGAGTGACAGCAAAATAGCATTCCGTATATGGCTTTATGTGTAAATTGTAGAATCAATACGGTGAACCTATGTTAAAGAAGGAGCACACTTAAATTTGAAGCCCTTCGTAATTTCTTTCCTGCCAGGTACACATTTAGAGTTATAGACGCTGACAGACAATACGGGTACATATACTTTTTCCTTTGAAAATACAATGTTCCCTTAAAGGCTTATTAACTCAGGCCAATAATGTTTTCGAGTGCCAATTGACAGGGGCGCTATGGCTCTCGCATCAAAAGAAGCGGCAATTCTCTTGTGTACAGACAACTGCCACTTTCTATGCCACTCTCAAATTTGCATCTCGCGTCAGAGCGCTACAATCTTGGGGCGGGGTCCTGCTTGTAACAATGAACGTGCACGACATACAAGGGGGAATCGTGCATTTTGCTTTCAGACGAAAGGTGTTGGTTTCTTTACAAAAGTTATATTTAGCCCTTCGTGCTGCTAGCACCAGGACAGAGGTTTAGTAATAGAGAAATTTACCTGTTGGATTTGATGATGATACCCCATTAACATTTGATCATTTAACAGATCTTGAAAAAAAAACAGAGGGGCAGAAGATTTACTTCGCAGCTTCGAATAACCTCGGCTTTTAACATATTGAATTATGTCCACTTAAGGTAGACATGGGCCATGCTTGTTTCTGGCAAGCAGCTTAGAATTTTCGAATGTAGGTTGTAGTGGATTCGGTACGGTTTTTATGTTTGTTTCTTGCTAGAGAAATAAATTTACGCGGTATTAATTCTATTAGTTTAGAGGGAATGTAATATTTTTTGATGTCGAATTGCTTGATTTCTGTATGTAGAATTATTTACATCAATCGTATTAGTTCGGCTTCAAGGGCTATCTATAAGAATCATTTACTTCGATTGATAACTCTAGCCTCTATGCACGTCATAACAGAACTTATTTCAAGAAGGATACAAACAGGCTCGCAATGTTTTCACTCTCCTGAATTAAGCAGACGACAAATAGCTATCCCTCAGACAACCATATAACACCTTCAAGACCGGAACACGTCTACGCTGCGTCGTAGGTCATACGTACATACGACGCAGATACAATACATTATAGGCAACGCCATTATGTAAACGATAATTTTGCTGTTTCAACAACTGGAAGAAATATTTAAAAAAAAAAAAAAGAGTAAGCATTATTATGTGTTTGACCTGGTCGCTGTGTGACTTTGCGGATATTAATAATGATAGGTTGTAGCCCGCTATCGTTGGAGTTAGCGATGTACGAAGTAGCGTACTTTCCCCGATGTATTTTTTCTGCAATTGGAATAGCGTTACCATGGATTTCGTTGAGAGTGGCAGCTCTTCTTAATGGCTTAAACTAGGTTATACCCGTGTATAGTCTAGTCGCAGAGCTCCTAAATACGTTTGTTTTAAAGTGCTGAATCGACATTTTTACAACAAAGAACTATCATAGGTCATTATAGAAACTGCCTATATTAAACAACGGGCCATACTATTAAAGATGAACAACAATGAAATCAACAATTTGCCGTAAAAATATCGTCTAAAGCATCCCCTTCTTGCTCAGTGACATCTTTAGAAATTTCCCAAAAGTGACGTCAAAGGGTATTATAAAAAGTTGTAATTTTTGGACAGTCATCTCGTCAACACTACCTCATACTGTCAAAATTTCGCGGGCAAACTCTAAGGAAACTCTCCGGTAACTGAGAACTGTCCTAAGTGGTCCGGAAGACGACAATGGTCCTTTACATGTTAACTAAACTTGGCCAAGCGCCAGAGCGCGGTCTGCGGAGCATGTACATTGCTCAGTCTGCTAAGAATATTTCGCGCAAGTGACATAAATGGTCCCTATAATTAGGGTGGATGTGTTTATTGGTTCGCATTGGGTGGTTTTAGAGATCATAGTCACTCGTTACTATCAAAGTACGACATAGTATAGAAGGCTCTTATAGCTATCTGGGTGTGTCGACGTTACGGCTCAGCGCCTTTGTCGACGAATGTTTAAAATCACCTGGCATTATAGAAAGATACCACAGGGAACACGTCCATTAGAGCCATTTCAAGCGCAGTTGCTGGTTTATTTGGAGCCTTTCCTATCTGCCCTGGCTACGGAGTTTGACGGCGTTCGACCTGTCAAACACTAAGCTTGCTTGTATGAGGCATACTTAGAAACACCGCCGCGACCATTATAAATAAAGATACCGGCAACTGAACAACATCGTAACGAAATATATCTTTCTTATTTACACTGATTGTGTTGTCGGCGGAGGCGAAATTCGTAATATTATACAGGTGAACGATATATAAAGGGGAATATACATGGGCGCAACCTGATTCACGGGCAGGTTCGTATCGACGTGAGGATATTTTCCGAAATCATACTACCTACTTCACAGGTTTCTTGTTCCATCATCCAAGATGTAGAGGTAAAATTTATTCGTAGACTTTGGAAAAACGCATAGTAATGGGAAAATTAACTTGCGCATAGAAAATGGCAATTGTATGCATTGGCGCCCGAAAAGAATGCCACTGTAATTTGGACCGTTATCAAGCATTTCTTTAATGGTTCATCTCGGCAGCTGCAGTCAAGCGTCTGCGTATTCAACTCATTCAACTAGATATTAGCGATGATAGCTCAGCCTGTAAATGCAGTCGCGTTCGTGAAGCAGGACTGAATAAACATTTGTCCTTTCCAATAAAGCAGATACGCGCTACCTCAGTCCTTCATTGAACCGGCAATCTTGTGTGGACTCCCCCGTTGGTGAACATCTGTGCAAGCCATGTCGTATGTTTTTTGTGCCTGAAACTGAGTTAACAGCGCTGAAAATATCAGGTAGCCAATTCAAAAACGCGACCGTTAAGCTTTTTCTAGTGCGCGAAGTGTTCATATAACAATGGGATAACAGGCGCAAACTATGCTATTCTGTCAGAATGTAGAAGAAATCAGCAAAACACCAGCCATCATAGAGTGTACACAGGATTTTTAGCTCAATAAACTATATCGGCCTCCCTGTGAGACGACTTAAAGATTGGGCAAGGAACGAGCCTGGATGGGCTGTCGCAGCTCTCTCGAAGGTTGCACTCCAGCCGTTGTGTCGCCTCTAATAGGCGCCGGCCAATCCGTTCTGGGTGGTCTACCAACCCCAGCTGCTAGAAAGCCTGACATCGTTGCGGTCGCCCGCACCTTCATGCGCGGTTCCCAAGCACTGCTTCTATTATGGCCCTGTCCTCTAGTAGGACGTGAAAAGTCTGTCTCGTCATCATTACCCTGCACTGTCCGACGTCGGCCGGAACACCGTGCCAACAGGACAAGGTAAGCTGCTTTGGAAGAACGTAGTCGTTTTAGTGTAGCATTTAATAATAAGCTTACATATGCCTCTAAGTGCCGCCAAGCGTTGGACGCTTGGCAAGCAGGAGTTCCGACCAGCTCGGGAGAAAACGCAGAGCAGCAAGATAACAGGAGAAAAACGAATTAGTTGGGGGCGTTGGCAGCGGATGCTCTTGAGGCATTTGACTTTTACGATGTGGTACCACACGCATTCGATGTTGCCTTTGCTGACATGCGTGTCTGTACGGACGAAAAGCGTTGATGTGGCTTTTATTGGGGTACAACGATCATGTCGCTAACATATTTCTATACGTTTTGCAGTACTAAAACTGTCTAGGCACGGCTTTCACAAAGCTAAATATTGTCAAGAAGGAAATTCGTTGGAAGGCTATGTGAAGTGGAGAAGGGAACATCAACAGTTGAGTTTACTTACATAGGATTATTTAGTAGGCAGTTGTGATTTCAGGGATACGTAAATGCGCCTATGGCAGAGCATGCCTTCTAATAAGACATTATATCATCGTGGCTCAAGTATTTGACCAGCTAAAAATTTCTCTTTGTACTACAAGGCAGCAACCATATTTAGTATCTTTTTTTTTTCATTTAGTGTACTCGTATATGATTTTTTTTCCAATGTTCTCTGATATTAAACATACATAATATCACTCCCGCCACATAAAAAAGATACGTCAAAAAAATACATACGAACTGGAAGTATACTGTACATATAATAGACGTACATATAATTCTGAACGGCACAGGTTAGGTTTGGGTTGGAATAAAACCTCCATTGCAAAAAGAACCGCATTACGTAAAGTCTATGTGTAGACTCTAAACAAATCACGCCTGTAGTGAAACTCGGTATAGATAAATGGGCCAATGGCAGCGCAGCATTGATAAGACAATAGATTGAGAACACTGCAATCACGGAAGATAAGACCTTGTACATGATACCGCGTGGAGGATTGAACAATTCAGTTACAGTTCTATCGGTGGCCGCCTTCTAGCGCTTTTTAATTTGACTAGTACTTGTAAAATTGATAGCGTATCGCTAAATAGAGACGTTTCAAGCATCATAACGGGCAAGGGTAGGCGCCAAGAGACCGCTGCTATAGCATAATTTGCGTTGATTGAATATTAATGAAATCTATACGCGCGCGTAAGCAAGTAGTGACCCCAAAGTAGCAAACGATTTTTTTTCTAAGCAAACGATTGGCCGTCGTAGATTGTGATGAAATTTTCGACCATTTTGTGTTTTTGGATTAATAAGCAAAAGTTCGCAAGGTTTGCAAAAAGTCCAGTCTTACAATAGATTTGATAGAAGACAGTCTGAGCATTCCCACAATAAGCGATCGGTTTATAATTAAAAAGCGATAATTTAACTAAAGAAATCAATCATAAGCATGATGAAACATATTGTTGTACTATAATGGTAAAAATTCTCTTCCTGTCGCATAAACACTTCGAAAACTACTTGGATAACGCTATTGTCTTTGTGTTACGATTGATGCATATCAAAGTAATAACCGTGTATACTGAGTATTTTTTTCTCTCATCTGCTCTCTATAGATAGGAATTAATGTGGCAAACTGTTACCAATCGATTGAAGCTCGATTGAAGGCTGACAATGCGCCTTCCGTGTCGTAATTAGATGTCGTAGAGGTCACTGATATCAGATACAAAAAGTAACACCACTTTCTTTGTCCGACACGCTCGATATAGTGATTATTTAGACCATTCCTTACTTAGACGCCACTTAACGCTATCCCTTCAGAGCTACTATGGAAGACCTTTACCAACACTATACAGCGTATCGTTTTTACCAGTGCTTTAAAGAGGCTGACCAACACAATGGTAAGCGCAAAAACAGGTTGAAAAAAAGAAAACAGCAATATATGTACATCGTCTAACCAAAAAGTAATAAATTCGTCCCCTTTCCGTCGTCATTGGCGCTATTCGCTCGTTTGCTTGTCTAGCTGTTCCACTTTTGCCGGGCGTCCGGTCAAGTGAGTGGCCCGCTTTAAAACTATCTCAGCATACTATGGCGGTCTGTTACTAGTCAGGCTTTTCACTCGTCGTATTATGTGCCACACCAAAAGCGCAAATCGTCGAAGCTTCCATCGAGGTATCGCAGTGTCATTGTTGCCTGATAAAGACAACAAAAAGTTGGGATTGAAGCTAGCGGACCCCCGATGTCCTGCTTTCTGTTGGCCTATATTAGGCGAGGGATCAATAGACTAAGCAATGCGCTGCCCTGTGTTAGGTTACATTGTTCACGTGTGCTCATATCATCGAGCCGTTTGTTCACGATTGTTTATGTAATAATGTTAATGAATACGCTTTACATAATGGACGTGAAGGATGATAACGTAGTCGAGACGATAATTTTGATTTGGTGTCCATAACGTCATTACTTATTTACGCAGCCAAGCGTCAATATTGGCTCGCTTTCATGCGCAGATAGCATAGAGCAGGTTCTGGGGAAGACATTTCCCATCGCTTTTTGCATGCATGAGAGACGAATTCTAAAACGTTGCCATCTGTTAACGAGTATAGGTAAAGTAAACAGAATCCGTACGAACTGCTACATCATCGGATAGATACAGCATTTACTGAAAAATGGAGAAAACCACGAAGAAGCCACTGGGTTTGGACATACGAAAGGAAATAGAGCAGGTTGTATCCCATTTTTTGTCAAAAAAATTGGTTAGACGTTTAATTACGTGTATTTATTGAGTTTCCCTGAAGACTGGGGGTTGAACGCATGCTTAATACACCCATGAATTTCGGTCTGGCAGAGTTGTGCTCATGAGGACGTTTTGACACACGTACCGTAGAAAACACAGGAAAAAAGCCACTAAAAAATATTTGAGTTCGAAAAAAATAACACTTGCTGAAAAATCGAGGACAAGTTAGAAAGAGAGATATTATGGAAACTGCCATGTGTTAGCACTTGGCTTAAACGCTGTCTCAAGTCGAAACAATGTCCCAGTGCTCGCATCAAAAGTCAGTATGCCTTCATTCAAACTGTAGCGTGTCAGCGAAGTGTTTTCGTGAGGCCCTCGAGGACTAACTCTGGGGACCCGTCTGGACGCTGGCTTCGGACGTCAATAGCGTCAGCAGTCCCAGACGGTAATATTATTTGGCGACATTAATTGATAAATAAAGGCACATTACTATAGCAAGAGGCCATTTGTGTTCAGTCATAGAAGTGGGTCGTTTCGTCCCTAAGCCGCCTTTGTGCACAACTCATTAGCCTTGAAGTTAAGCAAGGGGCGCCCCTTCGACGTCTGATCGAAAAGATCAACACTTGACCAAACACGAAATGTTGATTCTGATTATACATTTCCTGAACTCAAAAGGAAGATTGTTTTGTTCTATTACCCTAATCCAAGAAATGCACAAAAAAGTACTAACATGAATACTGCTTTTTTTACAGTTGAAGACATTGACTTGATGATTTGTCGCCGTAGTTATTTTCAGGCTATCTATCGAAGAAATTAAGCTCAGCTGATAGTCCTGACTTCTTACATATATGTATATGTATAGGCGTATATATTTAACAGCTAATTTTGACTGGAATTTAATACAAATGGGTGTCGTGTGTAAGAGCCAAGCAGAACATTGGGCCGAGGTTGACTTCTTCAACGAACTTCTTTGTCGATCTGAGTGGGACCCCGAGCTATTTTCCTTCACTCGATGTTATACTAAAAAGCTGGCTCCAGCAAAATATGAAAGCCAGCACAGGAAGGATAACCATAGATTTTTAATCGTTGATTATAAAAAGATTTTTTCCAATCAATTCGTTCCTTCTAGGAAATTATTTGCGCGCTCGTTAAGTAAGGCATTTGTTTCTTGGATTTTATGCTAACTAATTGATGACACTTTAGTTTGAATACCCTCAGCAGCTGTAAATGTCCTCGGAGGTCCTTCAAAACAAATAGCTGATGAAATAATTTGCTATAAACTTTTATTGCCGACACGATCATTAAAACGGGTGCTACAAGGAAATAACTGGCACCTGAACCGTACAATTATTGCCGCTATCGTGTTATTAATAAGCCATTTTTTGTTGCAGATGAAAACTCAGGTTGGTATGCACAGTTTGATTCCACTGCACAAACGTAAAATTAAATGACCAGTAGGAATCGCTAATGGCTGGTACACCGTAAGTTACATAACTTACTAAACCGAAATGAGGTGAAGAATAGAAGCTTGCAGTCGTAAAAGAAGTTGTAATGAGGATTTTTTTTATAATCCTAGACGTGATGAACTATTATTATTATATTAAGTACGTTGTCTGTTCTGCAACCATCGACAATGGTAGGACGACAGTAGTTTGCTATGTTAGTTTTGTACATGCTAAAAATCCCGAATAAAAAACGTGTTCATCTTAATAAGGTGTTTTTTTTTATTTCAGGCCCGGGTCTACTTAGTGTTCCTCTACAATAACATGAAACTTAAAAGAGTCAACGAATGTCAATATGCTGCCATAAGGTCCCAGGCTTGATTTTACAAATGCAACTAAACGATAGCTTCAGCAAACGGCAGTAAACAAAACTATATACAAAACTGAATGGCAGGATAATTTTTGGAAGAAATCGTTGCTCATACCAAATTCGGATAGATAAAATTTTTCTGTTTTTATCTATCCGAATTTTAAATCGACTGCAAAAAGATAAAATTGAATGGGGAGTGATATGCAGTTGCCTATGGGTGAACAAGTTAGGCTTTTCTGAATTTTAATGGTTAATGCGTTTTTCGAACAATAATAAAAAAAAACCATCGACTCTTCGAAGAAATGCGTCGGCGCGCGCCGGAAAGTTTATTAAAGAATTTTTTTCCTAGTCTGCTTGAGGAACTTCAGATACGGTGAACAGCCTTTCTAGCAGCCTTGGAATAATATCGAAAGGTGACTCAGAAGACTTTCCACATCGGATTGTGGCTGGGTGTCAATACGGAATCGGACAGAAAATAATTACCTTTCTTCCCTATATGTATATACACACAAGATGAATAATTATTTTTAACAATTATTATCAGTATTCTTGAAAATCTTGTTTTGAAAGAATACTGATAATGGTTACGGTGCAATTCCCAAGTGTCTTCTAATCTTGTTTTTAAGAACGAAAACGATATCAACGATAGATACAAATGTATACGTTGATTTTTAGTCATATAATAGATGTAGTTTGAAACGTACCCCGATAAAGCACGTCAGAGGAGCATAAAAATAGGTGAAGTGTTTCACTATGAGGGCTGGTCGCACGTATATATTGTCAATTGGGGGGTCTAAAGCCTACTTTTCTCTGCATATTATTATTGACTCCTAAACAACTTCAGCCATACATGGCATTGTTTACACATACGATGTCATCACGTCCGAAGATTTACTATTCCATTGACACCCTTCCTTTCGAACTCAGCCTTCAATTTGCTTTCTCATGATGTCTTTGACCTATGAGCAATTGCGGAAATGATATCGTATATATATATATGTGGGTCTCGAAGAAGCTTCTTCATAGACCTTCCTGCTTCTGCCGCTTTGCAAGCCTGCTATAGTACTTGTTGCCTCTTGTTACTTTCATTAAAGCTGCCGTCATCTTTATCACTGGCAAACCCGGAAATAAGTCTGATATTATTGTTGTTAGTGCTGTTGCTGTTCCCACAGCGTTTGGGCTTGCAGTCGTTATAGGTTCTAGGGAGGAGTAGAAGACAAGCAATAGACTTGACATCATCAGATAGCTGGGAAGGACCAACTGGGCCTCAGAGCAAGATAAATGTCGAGTTTTTTTCCACATATTTACAAGATAGGGCTCAAAGAAAGAGAGAGATAATTTGCGGGGTTGTGTTAGTTGAAATATTAGATTACATATAAATTTAGTGGAGATAGTAGTTGTTTTTGTGTTTTAGCCAATAGGATGTGAAGAGCTTGCATCAGATGTGGACTGCATTTCTAGCGAGTCCGATACTATGCTTTCCAATTCCTGGACTAGCCGCGGGGGTAGATTATTAGTATAATACGAGGCAATTTTTTTCTAATCAAATAGATAGAAAATGTGGCTGCTTATTACAAATTAGAAACTATGATATGGTAGATGAAATAATAGTAAACAGCAAAATTTCTTATAAGCTGGACCTTTTTTTGGTATTTGGATTTTTTTGAAAGTTACCAATGTTCAGCAGTTCCAAGTTAAACTCATTACACTGGTAACAGATGCAATGCAAGTTCGCAATAGCTAATAGTATTCTGCTGTCATTTAATTATGCATAAGTTATCATTCCATCATCAGACCAATTAGTAGTTTTAACTTTCCTATTATTTAACTTATTTAAGATACTTTTATTACTCAACAGTTTTCAGATTAATTGACCTAAATGAACGCCGTTAATTTTCGAACATTACCCATTACCCGCTAGCCTCCGAGTTGATGGCTTAGCACGACTAGTTAGTAACAGGCCAACCGTAAAATTGGACTGTATATAAGTATGGCCTTAATTGCAAAAAACAAGATGCACATACGCCTAGTTTGTGACCTAATATTGTCTTCTCAGCCGACCTAATTCGAGGCGATGAAATGATGTACGAAAACACAGTATGGCCTTTCGGATCACCAGCTGATATTAACAATTTCCTTACGCCAATCCCTGCGAAGGATGTTTATCGCTTTGTATAATTATTTGTCATTGACTGCCACAAACTGAAACATACATGTCTAAATGAGAGCTTGTCAGATCCGCTCGCCTACGTGTATCGTTACGTGCGCGCACTAAAAAATGAATGTAATTCATATAGAGTCAATTTAACAAAAAAAAAAAAACTTTGCATACGTACTGTTGCTATTAATACTGTAGATGTTTATATTATAAATAAAATTTACTCTACGATTTTAAGATTATAGTATATGGTTACCTATTGGTACCAAAAAAACCTATCGGACATAGCTATTCTAGGCTGTACTATCGATACACTTGCCGCATATTATCATTGTATTTCGCTAATTCGTCAACAGCGTGGCCTAGCGGTGTGGTAGGACACCGAGTCATTTCAGACAAATCACCCCCCGCTGATATGCTTCAATACATTCATGAGTATAATTCTCAAGATTATAAACATCCTAGCAATTGCACTGTATCACCATGAGTATGATATCATACCTGAGTGAGCAGGACATAAAAATAATTTGTTCCAAAAATTTGCGTCGCCTTAACGTAAATTACCGTTTCCTAGCACTAATTCATATGGTGTATGTGAAATGCACTGATTGTATACAGATTAATACAATTGACATACAACGGAAAGTTACAATAATCACATCAATTTACGTGAGAACAGTTGCATCAGTGGCGTATTGATCAACTAAAGGAGAAGCCGATTTCTTTCATTCCTAACACGGACGACTGATTCTGATCTCACAGTTCTGATCGATGCCTCATACATACATACATGTGTGACGTCCTTCACCATCAAATATACCCGTATCGGATTTTACTTCCGATATCTATCAGATCAGAACAGAGCCAGAAGCGTAATAACGTGGTCCAGCGCGTCACGGCGCCGATACCTGACATATTACACACTGTCCCCGCATGATCAACTTTACCAGCCATCGTATACACAAAAATGTAGAAAGAGACAGGGCGATAGAAAGATGCAGATAAACAGACAAAAAAAAACTGGAACCGCGTGAGACACGGGAACCAATATCGAGGATGTACTGACCCACCTTCGGGGCAACATATTGTGTGTAGAGCTTTGATACCACTTTTCGTTTATTCTACCTACTATATATATATATATATATATATATATATTTGACATTATCACGGTCACAATGATAGGAACAATAAAGCACCAAACCTTATAAGAAACATAGCTCGAACAAATAATACTAATAGTAGCAAGTAAATCGACGGTATCTACTATTTTACTAGCATTTGAGACCGAAACTCGCTGGGGAAACTTCTATTTCTACCGAATTTCTGCTGAAGTGAAACATTGCTTCGGTATAAAGGATTAGAGCCAACGGACAAACAAGACATAAACTGATGTCTCGATTGTGTTTCGGGTTGCAGAAGGCCACTGCCCTCCATCACTTTAAAACCTGACGGATGTTTTTAGCCATATTCTTTACCAATCCATCTCTCCACACAGACTCACATGCATGCACGCTTTCACTCAAGCGGGAGACGACTATGAGAAGTGTAAACACGTCATGAGTATAACCGTACGTACGAGAAATCCTCAGTCCCAAGGCGTATGGATACGTACCATAAACACACTGGTGTAATGGAGGACGGCTGTAACACAGCAGTGTTTTCTTATGGTTGAAACGTGCACCATTTGGGCATATGGCTAACTACAAGGCGTGTAAATATATGTGCTTATGAAAATACATAGAAAAAATAGTAAAGCTCAGTAAAATATTCTTTGTGAATTAGTTTAGTCTCGCGTTGGATATATGTGCATTATATAGGCATAGCCACAAATAAACCTAAAATTAGATGCTCCGATTCTTAGGTCGATAATTAGGCTAGCGTTACACTAGATGGCTAGTGAACTCCACGACCTCACCTAATCTTTTGGGTTACTGTAACCTTTTAGTTTACGCAAAGCAGAGCTGGGCAAATTACATTGTTCGTAAGTTCACCTTAAATTGCACTTACTTGCTCAATCAATTTCTACCTAATTTGAACTGGAATAGGTATCACTGTCTTGAAAATCGCAGGTTATCGCAAAGGCTTGTAACCGTTGACACGGTCTCGCAGAGGTTCGGGGCTTGTTTCGAAACCGCGGCCGGTGGGTTAAATTAAATTCAAATATAGGAAGGGAACTTGCTCCGACTCAATAGGAGGCCAAGTGTAAATCTCTTTTTATCACATAATGCTTCAGAATACAATAATGTCATCCGCCTTTGCGACAGATGACGGTTCATAGCAGCTTCTTATCGTTAGTTTGCTATCTTGACTGTCGTGTGCATATGTGCCCTGAGGCACCTCATGTTCCGACACCTCGGGCTTCGCTCGTTCCGAATATCGTGTATATCTTCGTTCGCAAAGGAAATACACTAAACAAACTACATAATTTCTTCGGCAACCTCAACCTTTGTAGCCTGAGGTGCATTCGGAGCTTCGACTTGACACGAGTTTCGCCCTTAGACCTATTTTTTCAATCAGCTTTAACAACATAATGAACGAATCAAATAAAGTCATATTCTGTAAAGGAATATCAAAATAAAAACTTAACGAACCGCATTTAATATCCTTACTTTCTATTGATCAAAGTTTTTTTCGAAACAGTCGTCATAGCTGTTCTTTTTGTTGTTGTCGTCGTTGCTGTGATGTGGTCACCGTGTCCGTAGGCTTCCTGATTGGCCTGATGAAGATGAATGGTGGGCCAAGCAGCAACTAGGACGGCGAGAGCGGCCACAGCAACAACGAGCGATAAAGGGTATGAGATCCGCGTGTTTACAGCGAGAAATCACCTCACCACAGGACGGCTGTGGCGCCTGTCTAACCGCGTCAACGTGGCACAAGCCATGAGACCGATAGTTGATGTTGCCACAGTTAATTCCCTTGTTCGTCCGCGCATCGTCGGTGGGGCCAAGGGCGGCGAAGGAGGGGGCTTCCGATACCAATGGCAGCGTTTATCCGTTAGATGGTTAGCCTATGTAATGTTAACGATGATGTACGCTGGTGGAGGCGGCGTGTCTTGTTCTCCTGTCAGTATCGTCACACAACGAGCCCAATGCGTAAATGACGACTTAATTGACGTGTCAGGATCGTTCCTGAACAGCTGCGAGCACTACTTAACGGGGTTGATCTAACAGATATATCATAATGAGCGAATATGTCACGGGACAATGGGACGGATAGACGCTTACAAGGAATGAACCTTAAATCTTACTTAGAGAGGGCCAGCCAGTTCAATTTCACACATGAGATTGGCTTCTATAGAATCTTTCACTTCAGTTTCTGTAAGTAACTATGAGTTGCTCGATTACTACTAGAACAGTATGAATCTATAGTACTGCCAAAGAGTGTCAATTAAAGCCCGATGAAAGATATAAATCACGAACGTGTAGAGGACGTTGCGACTGAATCGAACGATATTCAATATAAAAATTTAACCATGTTAATGCATCGAAAACTGTCTTCACTATATGCCTATGGCAGTAATGAAGACTCGTAGCCAGTCATATGTTTGGCTTGGAACCCTCCAGTTCAAATCAGCGTATATCATTGGTAGCCGAGGAGCTTTACCTAACAACATTGGTTAGATGTATTTTGAGTTTCGTTTTTATTTCTTCGTCGACATTTGCTTGATATATATATATATATATATATATATATATATATATATATATGTTCATTTCTAGATAACGGATACTCTTAAGAGTTTTCCTAAAGATACCCTAAAGTAGGAAGGCAGTCAGAATGAGAGTAAAAGAAAAAAGTAGAATGAAGATTCTTAACCTGTCAAGTAGCTACTTTCCAAACTGCCATCCACCTAAAACTTTTGTCCCATTGTGCGTATTTAATGAGTTGGCAAAGCCACTTTCCCCTTACGGTTATCGTCTTTGTATATGAGTCAATTTACGTATATATATAGAGAGAGAGAGCGCTAAACTCTACGTGTGAGTCAGGTATATGTATAATTGGAAACTTCCTGTTCTACCGTGACGAACCTATTTATTGTTTGCCTAGCTGCTCGTCAGCGCGTCAGTCGCGTATCGCGCAATTCGGTAAATCATAGAGGAGCTTCCGCCAGCGACAACCCTTCTTGGGATTCTACTCATAGATGAGTTATGCCACCCAGGTGATTCTCCCCGTAAAAACAGAAACGGAGTTCAAGAAGGACTTATTAACATGATAAAAAAACACTTGTTACATTTTTTAATTCGAGGTTGGAAACGGATTTAAAGATATCGAACCATATGTATAATAAAAGTACAAGATAGCCGAGGAGTGCTAGAATATTTCCAGGAAACTGCCAATCAGCACGAAGTGCTGTTAAAATAGTCGTTAATTTTTATCTTATAAGCGTATGTATATCGTAACGATAAAAACGTACATTCTTTGATTGTGAGTCGATGCACGGCGGTGTTTTAGAAAGCCTTACTAGTTGGCTTCGGACACGTAACGAAACCGAAATAAGACAAACGTTTTTTTTTGTTAAGATTACAGAAATTGTAAATAATCTATATTTTGTGGAGGCTAAACCGAACAGCGCGATTTGTTCTTCTGTGAAAGACCCACGGCACTTGTTTTACCTATTATCCATCTGAATGCAACTAGGGATGCAAGACTTGTGTGTTTATAATATAAAGTTAACCTTTATTTTACCTCAGTTAGTGGATGACAACGAGCCTAATAGTTATAACATAGCAGGGGCGTCTTTGATTAGGTAAGATGGTCAGCGAAAGCAGAGGAAATAATTTCAACACGTAGGAAAGCGATGTCAAAAAATATCATCACAAATAATTATAAGGCAACCAATTATACTTCTAATGAATACTATGCTATGCTAAGTAACGTTACGGCGCTGTCAACGGTACCCCGTAAGACAGCCAGAGTAGAACATACATGATACATATAGGCAGGTATAACAGCCATGAAATAATTATTACAACTACATAATTATTGCTACAGGAGTCAAAGTAATGCGTTTCGGTAGTAGCGTGCTTTGGTGCGCGTGCGGTAATCGGCCTCATTTTTAACGAACACTACGCAGTAAATATAGAACTCATTCGTCTGTGCATGTGTGTGCACGCACAAACGGTCATATAAATCCCACACTTAAAAAAACAATACCATAAAATGAAAATCAGCTAATGCTTTTTTGTCTTGCTTGTCCATCGTAAATCACAATGAAATCGCCTCGCTGGAAGTTGGCTTTGGCCTGCGCTGGCCGACAGAATTCAGCCCGGGGCGGGTAAAATGATGCTCTTCAAAGTGGCGCTCGTCTCATGCAAATTGGCTATATACTACGTACAAATACGACTACATCTCCTTGTCTCTTACTATTTGTAGCGATGGATGCGAGGCTTTATACTTTGTTTATGTCTAAGTGACGCACAGCGGGACGCGAACGCCTAAAATAACGTTAATGGCAAATCGTAAATTGGAATTAAGTTTGTCGAGGTGAACCAGTCTATCATTTAGGGCGACGAGAGCAACACATTTGAATAGAATTTATACAATAGACAGAACAAAATTAGCAACAGTACCGCAAAGTAACTTAGATCCGACAATCCTGCACGGTTAGTCTATGGGATATCAAGACGGCCATATATAGAGTTGATTCGCCCACCTCTGTGCGTATTCTTCTTGACAACTGATATTGAATTCTTTCAGACACGGCATCTGTATTCTGTTTACCCTGATACCCCAATAAGATT
This sequence comes from Varroa jacobsoni, assembly GCF_002532875.2. Lineage (NCBI taxonomy): Eukaryota > Metazoa > Arthropoda > Arachnida > Mesostigmata > Varroidae > Varroa > Varroa jacobsoni. The sequence goes on from NW_019213783.1 coordinate 422,634, forward strand.
CAGAGCAAACGGTGATGGGCAGACATAAATGATAAACTGGGAACCTAGGACGGTCAAAGTATTCATTTTACCTCGTATGGTACTAAATCGAGCATCGATTGTTGGTTAAATCAGATGTTTGACGACGTTGTTTTGATCGAGTTAAGTTAATCGTATGTAATGATGTACTATACTGCTTTGAACCATTACAAATTCACACAAACTCTACGCTTACACAGTCATCGTTCGGACGCTTCCACTTTACGGTGCGTCACTCTTATTCATTCACCATTGATGTACAGTAGAAGAAATTCTCATATTAAATCTCATAATAGGTATCTTTAAATTAAATTTATAGACTCGACGCGTGCAGGCTCCGCTGAGTCAATCCAAGCCCACGGTATGATAAAATGAATCTAATCAGAAAAAGGTCATCGACAGTGAGCCATAAATAAACCTGTCGTGTTCATTTGAAAGCCATAGGGAACTCTTATAGCTCATCCACAGCACTCGTTTAAATCTATCCGATTTCCGGCAACAAACGTTTAACAAAGAAAAATTTATTTCGGCGCCAGATGGCACCTTAGAGAGATTGGGCACCAATTAGAGAATCATGAGCCCACTGTTGACGCAGGAAACAAGCTATCTATATATTACAAGGAAAAAAAAGTACGTAACATCTGCTTGAACACTAGTTTGCCATTGGATGCACGAGTTAAGTGAGAGAATTGGAAACTAGAATAATTTGGATCCTTTTGGAAAGGACATTGGTCCAATTCTTTAACTTTTTCATAATTCAGCATCACATGTTTTAAATTGTCTGTTTAATTAAGAGAGTTGGCACACGTTATCTATTTAATACATAAAATCCATACGTAATTTAATCAAAATAGCATATAATGTTGTGTTGGCACTTAGTAATTAGTTGATCGCTATGTTGAGCTATTCTGGGTAATCGCCGATTAGAGGCTGTTTCGTTAAAGTTGTTGGATACCGTTCTAAACAGCTGCCAGCTCTACGAAATCTTAGATCTAAAAAAATGCCGCAGTTATAAAGGGTTAAAAATACTAAAATAATTAACGGACGACTAGCGTTTACCTTGCGCGCTAACTTGGACGACCAAGCCTCTGCTTTAAAGGAACCATCGGCTAAACACACTATAAAACTCGTGTGATTGAAGACAATTATTTTTTCATTGTTAATTTTGGCCTTTGTTACACACTATAAATAGTTTGTAAATTGTCGAAGTTTGGGGTATTTTTCAATCAGTGAGATAGCCCGCGATGAACAGACTTTGGAGGCGATAAGCAAAGCTTTTTCTAGTATCTGGAAAAAAATATTTTTCGGTTGCACCTATCATAAATAATTGCGTATTTTTCTATGGTACATCGTCGATGAGAGTTCTTTTAAATTTGCTTTATGCCTAGATGTATCTGTCTGCTAGATGCTGACGTTTGTCTACAATACATAGAAGCCATTTCGAGAGCATTCCATGCTAGGCTGATGGTTCCATTGTACTCAACACCCACGAGGGTCTCCCACATAGTCCATTTACTCGACAGTTCTAATAGCTGGTCAGCACTCGTTTGTTTCGATTAAAATAACAATGGTTAACCGCTAAATGTTCAAGGGAATACATGCTATTTTCCATCGTGGTAGTTGTTGGCCGTGGTGAGCGTCCATGATAATTACTATTTATTATTACTTATGTAATGCACACATCATAAAAACATAGTAGTATGTTTTTTCTAAAAAAAAAAAAGACAGCCAAGTTCTGTAAAAAGTACGCGATAAAATTTGGCGCCCGTTGCTACGCTTCGGCGGTAAGTCGATGGGTTGATTTGATAATTTGACCCACAAAATTCTTAACCCATTGCTAGTTTCTATTTACTTTGTGTGTGTGGTGACAAGTCGGCTAATCACGAATAAGGCGAAATGAACAAAATATAGAGTTTTTTTTGTAAAGAAGCTATCCTACCACTGCGATATCTTAAGCTAGTTTAGAATATACCAGAGTAATGTCGCAACTATGTACGCCTTTAGCAATATAAGATGGTCTCGTACTTGCTTTAAAATATCTTTTAAGTTTCGTTCGTATAAAAGATATTTTATCTATTTAATTAAATACATGATAAAAGGCGAGGGTGATGAGAGCATAAAAAGAATATTGGAATGTCAAGGTTTTCGAAATTATTCTTTGATAGTGCTTGAAAAGTTTCGGCAAATGTCTTTAAGCCCGGGCCACTCACAGCCCAGGAAATTGAATTATCTAGATATTCATGAGAGTAAGCACTCGAACGATAGCTTGTGCAAGACCAGCAGTCATTACTAGAGTTACTGTTAGTCCTCAAAAACAATATTCCATATGATCAGAGAACAATTAAACGAAATTTTCTAATGGTTGCTATCTCTTACATCTGCAGATTTATCAGAGCATCTGTATCCGTATTGAATAATGTCAACCGCAGCTCAGAATAGCGACGAAAAAAATCTATATTACTTCCAGTTGGCCCTCAATCTCTCTAGCTTTTATAAGATTAAATAGTTGGTCGAACGGGATCGAATCATTTGGGGCTACTAGTTATACCGGTGATTTAACCGTCAGCGTACTGATGATATACAAGAGGGCAGGATGCCACAGCGAAGTTGAATTTGTGTCAGGGACTTAGATCAGCTTTCCTTACTTTATCCAGCTTGCCTTTGCTAGTCAGGTAATCGGTAGTGGTCAGATACGTGACGGATGGGTGGGAAAGACAACACTGTTCGTATTGGTTTCAGAAACGTATGGTTGCATTCAAACAAAGAATACCATTTTAAGGACAAATCGAATATCCATCACCGATAATAGTCCCGCGACGCTTCTACCGTAAAACCGTAAAATAGTTCACATGATCAATACGCCCGAATGGCTAAAGCTTTCCCATTTGTGCCCGTTTTGAACCAATGCTTTGCCCAGTAAGACGAATATGGCGATGTTACATTGTGTTATAGGAACCATCACACCAAAATATCTTTCTCTTAATAAACATCTCAGTTGATCAGTGTTGAAATCGTACAGGAACTTGTGATGAACCTGTGAACTGCGTAGCTAGAAGCAGTTTTTACGATGAAAACAGGAGCTGATGCGGGAAAACTTCAGCCAACCCTTACACTTTTTGCCCTCTATAATACCCTATACCTCTATAATAACAGTAATATATAATAAGATAATTTCCCCCCCCCCCCCCCCCCCCGCGCAATAATCCATCCTGTCTCTCACCTAAAGCAACCATTAGAGTTCATATGGTAATCTTTAATTTCCAGTACTTCTCGACATATAAACGCCAAATAAAAGTATGAAATTCTCAAAATCGGTTGAAACTTAGACAGCGTTTACCTGTAACGGCTCTACTAGTTTGTCAATGATTATTACTGGTCAGCGTTGCAGTCTTTCATAGCCTGCTCCTAGACATTGGAAGTTCAATATAGTCGCTCTATGTACACAAATGACGTTCGGTTTTTCCCACTTTTGTACTTCAAAGAGAATAGATGTTCCCTCTATTGCAAATGGTACAAAATCAACGACCACATGGGCTCCTTAGTTTCTCAGATCAAACTGAGTGTATTGTTGATTTGTCACGTCGCTGAATTTCCACTATTCTACCAGCTAGCGAAGTTGTGTGTCGAACAAGCTAACTAGCTCTACTGCAGTACCAACGCACGTCCGCAGTAGGATCCATGACTAAATTTGGCCATTTTTCATTGACACCGCCTGTCGCTGTCACCAGGAAGGCTGTCCAATCCGTCCTGGTCCGTCCTGAGCCGGTTTAAAGCAGCAGGTTTAAGCGTAACTCGACCACTAACTCAGACTGTAGCCACCGCTTAGAAGAGTCTTGCTGCTGCTAACTCGAACCAACCGTTTGCAGGTCTACCGTTATCTTGTATGTCGTTCGACGCTTGGAGGGGGCACCCTATTGAACATGTTACTGACACCCAACCAGCAGATCGCAGATAATATACGCCTCCAACTGAAGATAGGTCTGTGCCGTCACAGCATGGTTCTATATGAAAAGCCGTTGAGAGTCGTCATCTTTTACCGACGATAGCGTACAAAAAAAAAAAATAGGCTTCTGTTTCTTCTATGTTGATCACATGTTAGAGCTCGATTTTGGGTCTCCGATAAGGCGCACGACAACAGATAAAATGCAAATGCGTTAGCGAATGTAAAAGCGTAAGTGTAGCGTGTTCGAAGTTTAATTCGTATTAGCATCAGCTCACTGCACAGCCCCGTTTGAGCAGCGCGTTATGTCAAAATGGCCACTTCAAATCAATCGATTAACAAGTTTCCATCTCTCCCGCTAATTTAGCTGATACTTAAACATCGATAGAACATACATTACATACTAAGCAAACAAAGTGGTGGCTTTTTCAAATTCATACCGTATACATAAACTCTATAACAGTCTTTTACGGCTTGCTATAGAGTTTATGTGTAACAGCTTATGTATAATTATGTGTCTTCCTTTTCGTTATTAAACCAAGTGCGCAAACAACGCTTTTAAACGTTAACCTTTCATACGAGACTCTACAGAGCCCATCTTCAATATCAAAACCACCTGTTTACTATGACAAAAATTATAGTGAAATACAATGTGCTACCTCTTTCAGTAACGCATTCACATATACATACTATATTATTAATTATCGATTTAATGAACACGTAAATGAGAGACGCCTGTGATGAGTCGATTCCGAAGTATACCCGATCGGGCATAGGGGAGCTCTCAATTTCGTCGTATTTCATATACATCAATTCCCGATTTACTTGTTATTCTAACTATTTTTGTTCTCAGACCAAAAACAAAGGGCACCTAATACGCCAACTTGCTCGGAAATAGTAATGGCCTGCTGGCTGGCTGGCCGGCCGGCTATTCATTGCATGCTGTGCTCAATGTAATCCTGTTAGGTCATACTATTTTGCGCTATAGGCGCGGAACTTCCTGCTGTGGAACCAGTTCTGATAAGAAGGCTACGTGCAATCAGTTACGCCATAGGCGTACATAAGCAACTCTCGATTATATATCAATATCTCGCCATTATGCTATATTTAGATAATATTCTAAATAAATAATTAATGAAAGATGCTAACGTAAATACTAGAATCGACTTAATGAAAGTATGACACGGTAGTCAAAACCGTCAAAAGCTCGAGAATATAGCACGTGTAGTAGAAGGATCGTTCTATACGTGACTATATTTGACACGAATGCGCATGTTTCTTCCTAAGACAAACGACTTTTTTGCTTTACTTAGAGAAAGTCGTGGTTTGTGCTCTTCGTCGATTACGATGATGTCCATGGAATATATTTGCTTATCCTGTATCAGTTTCCAATTGTTTTATTCATTTGATCTCTAAAACACAGTCAAGGTTTTGGCTTCTGTAATCATAGGTTATTGTATCGTCACACAGCTGGTTGCGTAGGGCACGCAGCAAAACCGCACATATGACATACAACATGCGCCCATAATTTTGTTCGATTCATCTGTTTTTCGTATAAACACATGGCAAAGAAACAGATAACGGCAACGCTGTCTAGATGCCGTTGGAACCGTTGTTTAGATATGTTTTTCTTACAATGATGAGTCCTACCGTCCCGATGTTACCGGGTCGCCCGGGCGTCTGTGAACAGGCCTATAAACATGCCTTGATCCCCATTAGTCATCAACGACCTTTCGTACGCGCAGAACAGAGGCAATCGTGTACTATAGGTTGTCCCGCACGACATGTTGTTGTATCTATGTTATTTAAGTGTATACGTTCGTTAGTTGTGCCGGTTGTACTTACGTATAGAGAATTGTGGCTTTTTCTTATCTCATTTAAGTGTAAGTTTCACTTAGGCAGAGTGATTTGTTGACGTTGATTCAATGTAAACGGTGGTGAATTATAATCATGCGAAATAGCAAAGATTTTACTGTCTTCTCACTTATCTCTATTGAACTATAACTGCCGAATTTATATAGAATAACTACCTTTAAGTTGAAGGAAATACGTGTGATGTAAGCTTCTCTTTACTCAATGTCTTACAAGGAGATTCGCTCGACAAAAACCGTTACGTACAATATCGATAATGGGTATTTTATCTGCCATATCTACACTGATAATAAACCTCGTCTGTAAATGGAACAAACAGGCACTAATTGAATAGTAGCTGACCGCTAATCTAAGCATTTCGATATTACTATACGGAACAGAAATCAACTTCAAGTTGTGAATCGATGTAATAGACAACGGGAAAAACAGCAGTCATTCATTTTCCGTAGCAAATAATGAGTAACGATGCCGTTTTTATTGTGAGAATAAGCTAGGACGTTGGTGGCGTTGTGATGACTTTTTTCACAGACATCGCGTTATCAGTGTTTCTAGATATCGAGCGATCTATTGGAACACGCTGTGGAAAGTTCATGAAATTGGTTTATGTTTACAAATGATGCTAGTTTCCAAAAGGAAACGTAAATCGCCCGCAGTACCGCCCCTCGTAAGCATCTTTATCAGCCGCCCGATGAGCTTGCCCACTGTAAACGTGAGCTGGCAATAACTGTTAAGTCTCAAGGGGAGCGGAGCGAATTTTACTGCGCCCCAGGGATTTCGGAATCTCCGGCATCGGTCCGATCTACCTGTTTGCCGGATTACTAACATGTATAGGTCTGCTTCAACTTCATTCATTTAAAAAGAAGTAGATATAGATATTATGTTGTGTTCTGCAATACGCCCAACAAGGAGACCTATCATTATTCATTTCAGTGTAGCCTTCATTAAAAATAAAGGTGCTCAGTAAAAATTTCTGCCCTAAACACACGAAGCAGAACCAGCGTTTTGTAATCAGAAAAGCTACAGGATCATCATATCAGCGAAGAATATTCTTATTCTCTGTTTGCAATGAGAAGCATAGTATCCGCTATTTATTATTACTGTAAAAAGGCTAAACGCGGATTGCCGCGAAGTTCGAGCTGAACCGTTCCGTAACCAGTTTTGTATGCGAAACTGATGCCAATTGTTTTACGTTCGATCTTTGAAAGTGGTCTATTTGAAGTGAATATACAAACCTTTGATGTAAAGCCGGCGAACGCATGGGACATTTCAATGAGAGTTTGTATAACGAATTATGTTTGGGTTGTTCTAAGCACATAAACCAGCAATGCACAAATCTGTTATTTTGAAGATACACAAAATAAATTTAAACCGAAGTCGGAGGAAAAGTAATAATAACCACTTCCTTTGAATATGTACACCGGCCTGATCCACATTTAGCAATAAATAAAGGAACGTTGAGATAGGGTATGGCCATTATTTCGGTCGCTTGCTATGAGGAAATGTTTAGCATTTTACCAAAAACAAAAAAAAATAATAGAGTTCCATTATTAGCAAGCTTTTTTTTCAATAGGCTTAGTGTCAGTGCCACATCATTAGTCCAGTTAAAACACTTATCGTATTCGGCATTAGTCTTTTGCACTTTCTCAATGAAGCGATCAAGCGAGACGTCACTCGCCACAGCCCCTGTCCAAATAAACGATGAAGCCATAATCTTCAGCTCCATCGTCAGCTTTCGCTGGATTACCGCCAGGCGTCGTAGCTTCTTTGTAGTACCTGTCTCTGAAGTACACTCGCGCAGTCATCGGGACATCGTACGTGCACTGCCTTTACCACGGATTGTTCTCTGGTAATTGGAAGCGGTTTACAGAATACGACGCTCAGAATTTTCCACTCCCGTTCATTGCTACCCGCCTAACGGACGCCACAATGCCAAATTTGGACAATCGGCTGGAGTCGCCATTAAGTAATCTAATGCAAAAAATCTGTAACGGATGCCAATGCGGTGGCCGATCAACCGTTCAACGGCAATCGTCGGTGGTAACTGCCGCTGCTGCCTCCCGACTATCCGCTACATAATGATCACCAACTCTCGTAGGATTGTCATATTCGCACCGAACAGCAAAGAAAGAAAACTTATACTGCTTTGCCAGATAGGGGCATGTACGTAATTTATTGTTGTTTAGAAGAGGGGTACGTAGTCGGAACAGATGTGGGCCAGTTTCAAAATTCGATTAGTGGGCATCAAACTTTATTAAAACGATTAAATCTAATGGTGACAACGACTAATGACTGTGATAATCGCACTCGAAGCTATTCGCTACCATGGTATTATATAGCCGTACAAACAGTGAAATCATCAATTCCCCTATGCCCAGCAGGTAGTAATTTACCTGGCAGAAGTTATAGTCTCTCCTATTTCCCTTTCCCCTTTCCCTTTTTTTTTTCTATATGCAGCTTAACCCGTATCTCTCTAAATAGCAAACAGAATAATGAACTTTATTGAATTTATGAATATCATTGCAAACATTGACTTAAAGGTTAGCTTGGGCGTGACAAGAACTTCTCGATTTTTATATACATTAAGTGTCTTGACCAGCAATACAAGTAGATGCATTTGAGATATGATGGATGCACCTCATTGTAATGGGCAGATCAAATACAACCGTTCAGCTTCAAAACAGAAATATGGTCAGTCAGGTCGAACCGATCCGTTATTCTAGGGACACACTGTCCTCTATAGATAGTGATTTCGGAGGGATTTCTCGCACGGCTCCGGGCGGACGTAGTGTTAGTTTACGAAAAACTCGTAACTCTGTCTACCGACACAAAGTACCGTGGTATGGTGCAATTTTATCTTTGTTCTGTTTCTTATTCAGCAGCTTCTCTTCGCCGTCCGTACTTACCCTTTGCCCTGACGTTATGTTATTTCATACCTTGTCCTTTGAGATATCGTTCGAAACAGTCGTTTTCGCTGCTTGTCAGAAATTGTCTCCGTTTTCCCACACTCAGATCTATCTAGCAAGAGCGGACTATCCCCTGCTGGAACTATCATCTGTCAATCTGCATTCGTAAGTCAGTGCTTACTAGCCGGCAAAATTCGAATTGTTTCCGTCAACCATATACTTTTCGCGTTTCCTTCTCTCTCAAGTGCCTATTTCGGACGTTTCATGCTGATGGAACCACCCTGCAGTTACCAGTGTACAATAAAATAAACATTCAACGAATATCAACGTTGCCTTTACATATGCTTGGCCTTTCCATGACCAGTTTGACATGATAGTTTGACTTCTGCAAGCCGATAGGCGAGGGTTTGCGGTTATTGATTGCCTGCAACATGAAATACGAACCTAACTATATGAGTATCTAGTAAGAATAATTTCAAATGAAACACCGACACGAGCGCTATCATTAAAGGTTCAATAGGAAGATGGTGATGTTCTAGGTAGGCGACCTACTTCTTGATTTTCACATTTTAGAATTTGTTCAAAATCTGAAGACTAAGTTATCCTCCCTACTTGGTGCATTTTGAATACCAAATGAGGGTTAAGTAAGTTTCGAGCACTGTTTGAAAAAAAAAACAGAAGAATCACAACTGACATGTAGAAAATGACTGCCGTTTTCGTAGCATGTCGGTCGCTTTTATATATAAAATATTATTTCACAAATTAAAGTAGAGTTTCAGTAATTTTAGGAATCGCATTTATAACAAAGAATAGCGGAGTTCGGCATTTTCTGAAAATGTTGTGAATCACCAGTGAGTTTAACGGGGTGTAAATCCGTATTAGACGGTAAATTAACCCATCAACATCCGATATTCTATTTAGCCATGGTCCACGTATGGCTCTTGGCAATCAAGCGTGCTTTGCGAAGCCTTGTTGCGGTTCCACATGGGCAAAACTGAGCAACCTTATAGCGCGTAAGTTCAAGTTACCTCAAAACCATGGTCTCACGCTAGATGCGGCTGCAAGGGACAGCAACCGAACGGTTGGTCAGTGACAATGATAAATGACTTTAACTTTTAACCCCCCTCCTTCTCCCCATGGCTACATGTCTTCAGCACAGTCTAGCGCTCTCCTGTTGCCATTTCCTAGATCAGCCAATACAGATTCCTAACGCAAATTGGGCCAAAAAACATCCACTGGACCATACTACCACCATGAGTCCCGAAACAACGCCCGTTGTCCCATTTCCTTACAATTAATAGTCACATACTGCCATTCAGAGGAGCTGTACGAAAAACAATTATTGCTAAACGATAGCAGAATCAAAATATAGAATTATGTTTATTTATAGAAACTGTGAGCTACAGGTGATTTTTATAAAACGAAGTGTTTCAACTATTAAATAGATCGAAACTATCACAATGGCTTGGCTTTGGAAAAATATTAAATCCCTAATACTAACTAGTAGGCTAGGTTTTCGTTGAGATGTTCAGCGCGCATGAATATTATGAACTAACTGGTTAGACGCGCGAATTTCATCTGCATCGAGAACTGAGATACGCTTGCAATAACTTACATCAGCATACAGGCTTGTATGAGTATTAGAGTTTAATAGATTGTCCAGGAATGATCATAATCTTGCCCTATGCTACTTTTTGTGGTGCTGTTTATATTCATTTCGTTCAAAAACATCCTTCGGAATTGTCGTAGGTAGACTTATTAAAGGTTTAAACGGTCATGTTTGTCATGATTCAGGCGATCATTCAAAGATTTTGAAGCATGGTGGTTTAGCGGATTCAGGGGATGTTGTATCCTGGACACAATAATAATGGACGATTGTTCAGATTTGAGTGCTTTTATTAATTCGTAAAATTCTCTTCGAGTTTAGTTTAAAATTGAATAGGTTACTCAGTCGCTCATCTTCTGCGCTTATTGCACGCTCACGAATTCAGTTCAAAATATCTATGGCCACGATGATATCGACTTATATCTGAAGAGCAAAACAAGAAACCGAAAAAGTCTCTTGCAATGCATTTAATTAGCGGCAAACGAAAGAAGCATCACTGCTTGGGCACGGGCTGTATAATAAGGGCGAAAGGCATCTCCTCACTCGTCTAAAGGTGTCTAAAGAAGGCCGCAGACTGAAGTCTCCGGGGTAAGCAATGAGCGGTTGGGGCGTGTAATTCGTCTGTTCAAATCATATTCAACGATCAATGGCGGCCAATAGCTTGTTTCCAGCTTTGAACCAAGCAGGCCTCACTGAACGTTTCAGGTCGGCAGGTCTTTCAAGACCGGGACTTCCTATAAGGGAGCAGACATTATATAGCATCATGATGTCGCCACCCACCATGATGCTGTAACACTGAAATGAACCCCTCTATAAGGGCGAAACCAACATCGCCAAGCTCGCCACAATCAGCCTGTTCGTGGTATACCCCCGCTTCCTCTCTCCTAACCGATAGTTGGGCATTCAGGACAACGCTATTCTTGAGCTTGGCTGAGTGCGTAAGACACAGTATACCCGTGCAGCCAAGTGAATAGAACCGGAGAGGAACGGGGTATACACAGCGGTTGGGCCCCCATTCTCTCCTGCACCAAGGGCAAAGAACGAGCGGTGTGCTGTGGGAGAAAGGGCACATATATGCGTGTGAAATAAGTACACGGCATCATAGACAGGACTAGAGAGAGAGAAAACGGGGGGAGACAATGAGTCATCTAATCATAGAAGAGCGGAGTTGGTCGCGTCTTCGTCGCCATGTCGGCGCATTCTATCCATTCGCAGCCAATTCGTGTACAGGACACGAATTCTGTAGCGGCTTGCGGCACTCACTACATGACTGTACAGTCCGCCGCCCCTCGGTAGTCTTCTCTTCTGCCACTTGAGTGCTCTCTGAAGCGCGACGAGTGGAAACTAAAACTGAACATACCCTCCCCCCCTACCCTACCCTACCCTCCCCTCCCGGCGAGAGATGAAAAAGAGGCAAACAGAAAGAGAGAAAGAAAAGTCGAGATGGGGGTACGAAAAAGGGAAAGGAGATGGGAGAAAGTGGTATATTAGGAGCGATTTGGTGTGGGGCAACTCTAAATTTTTTCCTGTTCCTTCATGTGGTGCCTGACCCCTGGAGTGCAGGCTCATCGTTCGCTTTACCGTTTTGTTTAACAAGATGCCTCACAGCCATCCTTTGGGCTGTCATTGACCGAATTGCACTAGTGACGGAAGAATGAACAACCAAATTAAAGTGGTTAGCATCATGGTAGTCGAAACAAGAACCGTAGCAAAAAATAATAGTGAGAGACAGCTGTCGCTTCTTAGACAGCTATCGTTGGTCTCGTCAACCTTTACGTGGACTTAAAAGTTATCAATTACGTTATGCTTACACGTGTGCTCCTTAAGCATATAGGTAGTGTAGCAATTAGACAATATCATTGTTGTGTCTTCGAAAGACTGTCCTGGATCGAAATAGCGATCTAACACGCTGGCTGACATGTTAAATGCGATGGCGCATATTCCGCCTCCGATGTAGTTGTCTGATTCGTAGGAGTGAATAAGTAAGCAAACAACTCAAAGCGTTCTCACTTTCGCTGCAGCAGAAAGAACCAAAGCGACTGCTGAGCCTTGTCTATGGACTCCCTGTACAACGGATGCGGTATATGTACTGCAGTCAACTAGAACAGCGACAATCTAGGATTTACGCTAAGAATTGCAAGTCGATGTCGCAACAAATATAAAAAGCCTGTTTGTCGTCTCTGTCGAAGCAGCGAATACTCCTACCATGGATAACTTGCTTCTGACTTGCGGTGACTCACCGCGAGAATCAATTCAATTCTGCCCTGACAGACCTACGCTCATAGAGCGAGAAAGATTTAGGATAAGTGCCAAGGTAGGACACTTCGAGTCCCGAAGGCACCAAAGTCGAATGAGTATCTTGGGCTAACTCGAGGAGAGAAGTAAAAGCAAGAAACTAAAATTTCTCTGTAATTCCTCACGAGGCATCATGATGGTTAGATAGCCGACCCTATTCAATGAACTGGCTGCAAACTACGGGAAGAGGCGCTAAATGGACTATAACACAAGAGGCAATCTAAAGAATAAGTAGGACAAAACGCCGAAACCAACTGCTTGTGAGCTTCCTATATTCCACTTGAGACGTGAACCTTCTTGTCGTATCGCGGTACGTGAATAGGCGGCTTCTAACGCATTTAGCCTAAGATCGAGCTATCCAGTGCTCTAGCTAGATTGATACACCAGGTTTTCAAGATCTTCATAGTATGTATTTTATAGAGTTTGCTGGCCGCCTATGTCAGCATAAGGTAGCAGTGTCGCCGTCCAGTTTGACTGCCAAAAGCATGTCAGTACTGCGGAGGCTGTTTTCTCCAATGGCCTATAAACCCGCCTAACTCTCTATTGAAAGATTCGTCAACACTTTCTCATTTTAAATTAAAGGAATGCAAATAACTCTTTTACGTCCATAGATATTTTGTATCTGGTGCGCTTATACCATGATTTGACCTAATTGACCCTAGCCAATCAGCTTTTATAAAGAAGCGCGCTGTCTATAAAAAGTCCCGTTATCGTAATAAGACAGATCCACGCAATAAAGACGGTGCTTACGCCTGCTAGTCGTAGCACTAATATGGACTCGTGTGCACTTTTTCGTTCTTAATGACACTCGGAAAAAGCCGACCTAAGTAATTTTGAGCCATGGAACTAAGAACACCTCTGTCTAGATCGCTGCTGCGCTTGGGAAAAAGGTTTGAGGAAATAGCTAGGCTGGTGCGAATCAATCTCTGCTAGCAGCCTGCTGTCATGAGAGTTTCTTCCGAAAGAGTTATGATACGGATAGCTGATCGCAGGACGATCTCTTCAACGGAAACCTGGCCTGAGCGTCGGTGAAGACAAAATGATCGTGAATAGGAAGACAACTAATGTTAGTGCTACACTGTGGCAAAGCCACCCAAAAATTGAAAACAAAACAAAGCAAAGACTGGCAACAGCGGCCAGGCAACCGTCGTTCGTTCAAGCAAACTTAACAGATCATCATCTATGTATAAATGTTTTGAGGCGATACTAACGGGTTGTGTGCGCCATTCTGTCGTGGGCGACCCTCGTTCTCGCCATTAGAGATAAATGTCTAGACGGCGCACATAGGGCATTTTTATAAAAGCATAAGACTGACGAAAGAATGGTGCATTCAAATCACTAGACGTCTATTTAATCTACCTGGAACGTCTATTTCTGGACCGTCGAATTTCGCCTGCTACGACCACTATTGGCCACGCTCATTTTCTGTATTCTAAAAAAAAAAAAGCATAGCTCACGAGGGACTCCTTGGAAATATTCAACTTAACATAAGAAGCTTAATTACTAGTCAAAAGCAAAAATATCCGTTTTTTGTTTTTTTTTTTTTTTTATCTAAGATAACAAAAAAAATTGCAGGCTGAAATACCGTTAACAGAGATATGTGCCTATGACTTATTCGCTGCCACGTTATACATATTGGCGCTTTTAAAAGTGTCTAATTTTAGATTCGATTCATTCTGTAAATCGAAGAACTGTTCTCTTGATCAAGTGGACAAAAAAATTTACTAACGGACAGCATCGATTCTTCGAAAAATTTGAGGCCGAGACCTTATGGCCGCATGTTCTATTTCGGGGTCGCCAGCCAGCTGGGCACGATGAAACTAGTAGATTACGTTTTCGCCTTCTGTTAAAAATGCATTTAGGATTACTGGATTAACATTTGATCTCTAGAAGTCTTTTGTCAACAAACCAAATTATTAGTATCCTTCTCACAATTTGTGTCATTGTGGGTCACAAGCGTATTAGTATACGCTTGTGACCCACAATTTATAAGAAAGACACCAAGACCGCTCTAACATTCGTCGCACATTGTATCATTAATAACAAGGTCCTTTCGTCATCCTTCTGCTCACCGAATGGCAAGGTCTCATAAATTGAACAAATTAGTTCTATATTATTTTCTTTAGTTTAGTTATGATAGTTCCATAGCGCCGACATGTTAATTTATATTCCACCATTTCATTAATCTAATGAAGACTGAACGATCCCGTTCATGGAAGCTAAAAGGCAAATTCATGAAGAGTGCACATTCATCTTTACGCGTCTTACGTCAACGAAATAAGCAGAGCATCGGGTCAGCTATCATGACGTACTTCGTCTAGAATAAAAGAATAGCGTTGCCACGCCGTTTCATATGTCGGTTGGGAAGACCCAGATAGATCCGCCAAGAGCCACTCCGGCTAGACGCCCAGTGGGAACACGTGCTTGGTGCCATATCAAAAGTGCAGGACTCCAAGGACTTTTTTCACATGGGATAAATAACTCGAAATGCTAAAACAACAAAGATGACGAGGCAAGGAGGACAAGATAATTGTTTGCGTGCGTGCAAAGCTCCTTTGCGTCAATTGCTCGCTAAATTTTCGCACCGTCTATCCTGTACAGAAAACTGCTGATACTTACCCCATTAGAACTTGGTCTCAACAGAAGACCATACCACTATTAATGGTTATTCTCGTAAGTATAATCAGCTGCTATAAAAACGGATATTTTGATCCGATTATGTGTTATAACTGAAGACCGCGTGACGGCATGGTATGCTTGTCTGTTTTTTCTGTTAGACCGTTCGTGGCCCGAAATCATCTTTCTAGATTCAGATAACCACTTATTGCTGACGAAATACCCTAATATTTTTATACGGTCAACTTTGACGTCTCTTATAATGAAAGGTGTAGCATTTTTCATTGTGACATATAATTCTGTATTGTGTTGCTTGGAAACACTCAGTTAGTGAAGTTGTTATCTCGCAATAAACGACGCTAATAAATCGGTATGTTATAGAGACTATTGAGTGTTACTGTGTGAATATGAGGTGTTCAATCAAATCCTATAGTTATTCTAATACTAAATGGTCGATCATGTCTCCGATAAGCGTGTTTCTTGTTCTCTGCTTGACTAAATGTTATATCCCATTAGGAAGGACCTTATTCGCTGAAGAAGTCTATTGTCGTCCAAACAATAGATCTACTGAGTTTTTCAAAAACGAATAGAAGGGTTACGGGTAAAAAGCTATTAATACTAAAGTTACATATCGCATACAGATGAAACATAAAATTAGGAATCGTATTCCTTATAATTCAGTCGCTTCTTATATTTTATATATAGTTAAAAATTGGTTAGTGGCTGCTTTTTTTCTTTATTCAGTAATCCGCCCTTGCATATTCTATCTACTTTTTAATAATGTTTCTTTAATGTGTTTTTTATTTTGCGAAGGTCCCAAATTGTCGATGTTGAAGTTTAGTGGATGCACTTTGCAAAGGAGTCAAACTGTAGCTCGCTATACGGACGAAGCGATGACAACGGATCAAAAGGGTTCTTGGTCGATGTAAAACAATGCGGTAAACAATGAAGAATTACATATAAATGAACAATTAATTCATAAGTGATCAATTTCAACCATTATATACATAGTGTCAGTGAGACCTTATAGCCTAAAACGTTGAGTGACCGTTTTTGAGAACTGACCTGTCCTTTTGTACAACTTTTGTTGAACTGACCTGTACATTTTTTTTCTTGTACAGCTTCGAATGGATGAAATAGAACATTGATATCACCACACTTTAATGGAAGTGAGGATAAGTCTCTCTTTAATACTATTCACACATTGTAAAACACACATAAAACATATATGCTCGAAAGCTACGAATACGTATAGATGTAAAAATCGTATATTATCCATGTATTTATCGATTACAAGCGAGTCGTGAATTTTTACTGTATACTGAGAGAACGATTTACTCCGTCTGTGTAGAAAAGAAGACTCGTTGCGTAGCACCAACGAAAGAATAGACAAAGAAACAACAACACAGAACGGATGGGCGGAGATGAAATAGATTCTGGGAACCTTTGGCGAGTGTCATGAACTACAAAAATACGTTACACTCGCTATGAACAGCATTCAACATCCAGCTCTTGCCTGAAACTTTTCTTCAGGCGTGCGCCTTTTCTGCCTCTTTTTCCTTTTTTTTTTTTCTTCCCCTTTTAAGGTTCGCATTTATTTGGTATTGCCACCACGGTCGGTAACTGTTGCTGTCAATATTGAATGAGTAATGGCCACCAGAGCGACCACCATAGCTGCTGTTTCACTACGGACGATACTTGTTGCCCTTTGCCTTTCGCAGTGCTACTCCAGTTGACTAGACTCCCCATAAGCAGAGCAGGACGAGTCTGTGTGGATAGCGAAATCGTGCCAAAAATATATGAAAGGCATCCCAAAAATAGAAGTAACTTAAAAAAAAACAAAGAATTGCTCCTGATAACATACATCATTTGGTCATTGGGTAGAACGTATTTGAGGAAGGAGTTTGAAGGTAGGATAACATGAGTTTGTTACGTATGAGCATGACTGGCACGTTACTTGAAAAAACTACCAAATAGTTAGATAAAACATAGGTTCACGAAATTAGATCCATGCTGATTACTTATTCGATGTAATGGGGCGTAATCTTTAAGCCTCGATAAAAAAAAAAACATGCAAGTGCTCCTAGCTATAAGTTGATTTTTTACTATAATTTCTCCTTTTTTTTCCAATGCTAGAAGTCAATTTGTGTTATAGAATAGGATAAATTTATCGTACGAATTGCTAGACCAGCACAGACAGCCTGTCGGTTATCATACAGAAACATACTTGAAAACCGCAGAATGGAACCAATCGTAGGTGGCATTAATTAATTAATCTGCTTTGACAATTCTCAATACAGTCGGCCGTTTGTTTTTTTACTGTTTACTGTTGAGTGTTAGTTAATCGTTTCTTTAAAAGGGCCATTCAACTTTAAAAAGCTGTAACGTAGAAGAAATCCGAAACTTTGGGCCAGAACTATCATGGTCAGGAGGATACAGAGAATATACATCCCTAACTTACTTAAACCGTCTCTGCATTACATTATTACGACACTACTTTGTGACGAATGTATCAATCATAAGTATCGTTTTGTACTTTTTATTCATTCAATTGCCGATAACCGAGGTCGTGCGTAAGTTTGTGAGAACAGAGCAGCAACAACAACAACAACAACAACAACAACGTTCACGTTGAAGACAACATCGTGTCGGAACCGGGAACCAGAAGTCACTCCGACAAAACTAGCTAAGACTTTGTCTTGAGGAAGGAATAGAAAGACAGCGATAGATAAACGGACGGACTTGACGTCTGAGCTTCTTTGTCTGGTGGCAAGAGCGGCCGGAAAGGGACTAAACAGCACAAATATCCTGTGATTCGCGATCGACACTCCGAATAACGTTGCATCTGGCGCACAACAGGACGTCTGGTCCCGCCATCGCTGCCGTTACTTGCACAATTGGCATGACTGCAATAATTTATGTGAGACTTGTATTGACGTCTCAAATAACTGCCGCCACAGAATGCGTCAGTCACATCGCTAGAAGAAGAAGAAGAAGAACTTCATTTATTTCTAGCATGTACATACATTGAAACGTTACATTATAGCGATAGAGTGATGGAACAGAATCTAATGTTAACTGCCATAGCATAAAACAACAACTGGATTACAGCTGTTATCTGAGGCTGTGCTTGATAGCCTGAACCAAAAGCACCGACATTGTATTTCTATATGCTTGTAGACGTCTATTTCGCTAAATTCAGTGACGTAACTGATTCACCAGCCACTCTAATTTGCCTCAAATAAAAACCTCATTCAAGGTTTTATAAAAGTAAAATAAATTTGATTGAAATGAAGGTACTCCAATGATCTATTTTCAAGTAGAATATATTTGTATCTTTTTAATAATTAGTATTTGTATCAAATACATTTGATGTATAACAAAATTACTTTAAAATCGAGAAAAGGATTTCGCTGTCTAATAAAAACACAATATATGTATTCTTCTAAGGTTAGTGCTGTTTTTCTGTCATAGCTTGTTGTTTTCCTGAGATGTTTTTCACCCGCATACAGTCGATCTTGTCATTTACGATGGCTCAGATCAACTGCCTGCACTTGGGCTGCGGAGTCGGCGATCTTGATAGCTATTGATTAGTACCCCTAACGAGAATAAAAACATTCCGAAAATTCTGAATTTCATATATTTTATTGGTTTATCTTTGTTCATTATGTACATCTAGATATAATTCACATTTTTACATATACTTAGTAACTGTACACGGCTTGCTATATTATACACATGTTCAAGCTAAATCTTACTTCGGGTAGTAACTAGTTTGTGCTGTTGTATTGTAAATGGAAATACTTAACCAAAACAGGGCTTCGATACTATCCAGAACAGACAGGGTTACGATCTTAATATTCAGGAGCGAATATAAACACAGGTTGTTTTACTGTACATATTGCAGCTCTCAGTTCAATCTGAGAACGTGATAGCACCTACTCGTAAGAGCACCTCAACGAGTCACTTCACCAAAAAGTCTCAATCATTGTGTGGTTTAGACGTTCGGACGAAACGATACTTCCCCTAGTGTTTTTTTTTTTTAACTCGCACTCTTTTAGTCCTCAATGTTATTTGTGAGCTATTTGATCTCACTAATTGAAATAGCCGGCCGGCACTTTCGACTTATTGCTACAAGTCCAAAATCCTCTGTATATATAACAATGTCACACAGCGGAAAGAATTTTGCCAATGGAAGGTATGAACAGAAGTGCTAATTAGATAGATGCATATATCAGACATTCATTTTATGATAATATCATTTGAAGATTTTGCTTAAAGACGGCTTCGTTTGCTTGGCGCATATAGATAGACAGATAGCTGATACATATTATAACATCAGTAATGATATCAGCATTTCTCCTCAGTAACAAACTTAGATCGAAAGACCATGGCATTGTCTCGGTTTAAGGCTCATTTGGCCAATAAGTTTAGGTATTGTTTACTGTTACGATGTTTTCTTTTTTTTTTTTTCGGGATAAAATAGAAAGTTAAATAAAAACAATGGCATTCACCTGTTCAAGCATTTCTCATTCTACTATGTCTTGATAATTTTCCCTTATTACTAGAAGTCATCAGGCGCATATTTAAAAAGCTATCTCGGGAAGAACTGAAATTTATACCCAAGCACCAAATAGTTTCTCCAATGTCCCTGCAACATCAGGTCTTCCAATGTTTTTAAGGACTGCTAGAAGCCCCGTTGGAGCCCCAGCTTCACGGTGCCGTGCCTCCCATAGATCCAGTAGACAGGCAGTTGGACTGACCTTCAACGTGAAGTAACTAAGATTCCTGCAATTGATTCAACATCGTATTATGATAATGTTTTGTCTCATGGCCGTCTGTCGTTTTTTAAACAAATAGGAGGTCTTACCTGGGCAATGAAACCGTTTGTGAGAAATACATAGTTTCAATTACCCATTAAATTAACCTATGTTCAGTCTAAGCAGCTACGCTGTACACAATCAGCTTTCAAGGTGACGCGTGTTGAGCAGCAGTCACTCACATTAACCTATTCTAAAATCAGTTTCAGTATTTTAAATACTCTCTTACTTCGTTGACAACGGTAAGATCAACGATCTTCACACGTGTACCTCTTTATTTAGAGCTACGCAGACGGTAGACAATACATAGCAATATAATGCCTCATGTCTAACTTACCCGTCTAGCGCGAGATGCTGAGCCAACCGCCGCCAATCGTTGCCCTCGGGATGTGAGGGATCTAATAGAGCACAGATCCTCTGCCGAACCTCCGGGCTGAGGCGAAAGCCTTCAGCAGGAACGACTGTATTTCCGCAAGTGCGGCTTATCAAGGTATTGCTGATATGAGCAGGCATAGGCGTAGGAATTTCGGCTGTGTTACGATATATAGCTGCGGAATTCAAAGTTAGAACCTGTCGGTGCGATTGATTACCTCGCTGGAAAACCGTAATTCGACCAAGGAGCTTCGCCGAGTCGTTGGGTGAAATCGACGTTAGCACAAACGAACAATGCAGCAGAGGAAGACGCGAAGTCCACACATGACTAAATGGTATTTCCTGTTGATTAGCGCCAGGCTTGAATTCCCAGTCGCCGGGTAATGAATTTTCCTCCAACGTCAGGCAAAGATTTGCTCCGCCATCATGGAGAACCATGCTTTTCGGCTCATCTAATGGTATGCTGCGACCATTTTCGTCGTTGTAGACGTTCTGGAGGGCCGCCTTAGTGTCCTCAACACAGTAGACCCTGACCGAGTAGTCTTTTTGTGATAGGCTTGAGATCTTCGACAGGAACGCTACGAGCACGAGAGATTTTGCCGCGAAGCACTTGTTGCGCGACTCCCCAGCCACAACGAACCGGCAGAGTTTGTCGGTCTGTAAATGACACAGTCGGTTATCCATCTGCATATAAGCTCTCTTGGATATCACATTCTCCCCGGAAGAAACTAGAGAGAGCTCTTCCTTCCAATGCGGATGCTGTTCACTGTTCGTAGGCGCACTAAGTAGGTGAATGTTCCACTTTTCAGACGGGGGGTGTGCACAATGATCAAAAGAGAGAATCACTGGCCTTGCAAGGGGCACTCCGACGGGTCCGCATTGCACGACTGGACTAAGCACACTTTGTTCGTCTCGCAAGTTTACGAGTCGTTCACGTTCACCGTCTCCAAGAACCGCTATGTACATCTCTCTCCGGCCATGCCGAATGGCTCCGGGCGGTATAGTCAGCCAAACGCCCAGAAGGTCCAATCCTACACGGCCCCCTTCTGGGCCAACAGTAATCCACGCAATTTGATGATTTGGGACGCACACCACGACACTGGACTTGCTGGTTACAGAACTCTTAAGCTCATCAGGTATTGTGTCATAAATGAGGTCATACTCTGATGCCGACCCTGGGGCTCCGTAGTCTGAATAGCTCTGGGTTTCGGAGTCTGTTCGATGAGTCTTGTCTGTGGAACTCGGCGTTCGAGAGCGATTCATATTGAGATGGGATCGAGTCTGAGACGGCGTCATTGATACTGAACATAAAGTCGGTTGAGTGTATAGCTTCTGAAGGAGAGGTATTGTTACAGCTGCTTCTACTTTTCCTTCGGTCGCAAAATCCTTCAATCTCGGGTCACGGTTTATACTTTCAGTAATGTCAGGAGGCAGCGTGGCGATACCTGAAATTTAGCTCATAGTAATATACAGCCATAATAACAATAATTTTACTTGACCTATGTTACATTTTAAGCACAGATATATTAACAACTAACCGTTTACAGAAACCTGTGTGTTGAAGGAATCTGTGTGATGCGACGCTGAAGGAAGCTGCCGTTTGTCTCCCTGGCAACCGTCTCTCGGCCAGAATCGGAGAGCGATGAGGAACGTGAACGCCAAAATGATTGCTGCTAGCGCCATCCCTATAACCATCGCTATGGCTTCGAGACTACCGACATGTGATAACAAAAATCCTGAAAGATTAATGAAGGAGACTGTAGGATTATGCCCATTGACAACTGTAGAGCTTCTAGCAGTTCAATAAGTGTTAACACATATTCAATAGCTAACTTTCAGCCGTTCTTTCCTCGCCAGACTTCGCAATCGAAGTATAGCATTGTTTTAAGGATCTAACGCAGTAGGATATTCGATAGAAGTAATCTGAAAACACCGAACAGAATCAAGAATTATAATATATATTGTCTTTCCTATCACTAGTATTTTTATTAGTAGTACCAGTATGTTCGATTTCAATGCGAAACCATTTTACACGTTCCTAAAATTTGTAGCAAACAAATTACCATTGCCAGTTTACAGGTGCAACAGGCATAATTTGTACGAAAATGTACCTTGCTCTTGAGATGAAATTGAACCCTGCTCTTGTAGGTAGTTATTTGATAATCCATTGTAACCGCCTTCGGGTCCCAACTGCTGATGGATGTTTTGAACGTTGGGACGACACATCCCGCCGGTACAATTAACGGATACATGATCCCTTCCTGTACAGGACGTAGCAGCATAACGTTGGGAATGGCCAACATCTTCCCTACTTCCCTGCAGACGATGAGTGTGATGGGCTTGCGAAGAAACAGTACTGCTGGTGCACCATCTCTGTCGATGCTTCCGACAGTCTATTCCACACTCCGACCAGACGCTCCAAGGACTCCACGTCCCTGATAATGGCGCAGTCTCATCCTTATCTTTCTCTCTCGAATGGCTACCGGGGCAATCTCTTCGAGAATTACACTCACTACGGACAACGTAGTCTCCAGGACAGTCCCTCCCGCCCAATCGAGGCGGTGGGTTGGTACATGACCGACTCCTCATTCGATGGCCTCGTCCACAGCGTGAAGAACATTCACTCCATGCCCCCCAAGAAGACCACGAACCGTCAGCTAAAGTAGATTGAACACCAATGAGTATATTCGCTGTATGATCTTTCTCAACCAGATATTCCTTCATTAGGTTTAAATATCTTTTATTAGATATTTTTTCATTCGGCTGAGAACCCAACCTGGAATTGTTATGTTATTAATCCACTCGAATCTTTTTTGTATCTGATGGCCACTCTAAAGTCACGGGCATTGCTGTTGGTACTGGAGTCTACATATTCAAATTTCAGACGCTTCAGACCAAAACATCCTCGCCTGGGAAGTTACGTTTCGTTTCAGGTAGCTTCATAACGGCTAAGTTGCTAGCTAGACGGTTACAGGTCCGCTTCTATAATTCACTTTATGTAAAATAGTCGTCTTTAATCATCTAACAGTGTACTTACCGCGTACGTTAATAGCAATTGCATCGCCTAATCGTACGGCAGAGTGGTCCTTGCTACCTCCGCTTGCCCTAATACCACAAGCATAACTACCTTCGTTGGATACATCTGCTCGTAGGATCAAAAGACTGCCATCTTCGGAATTGATTTCCACGTTATCATCTAGCATAACTTCCGCATTGTTTCTCAACCAGAAGATGCGATAATCTTCGTCATTATTCTGTGCACCCCTATACTTGGACGAGTGGGGCCGTTTCAGTGAACATTCAAGCAGCACTTTTTCTCCCAAAGATACTACTCGGGTTCCCGGCATACTCACTTTGGGGCCCTTTGAATTTTTTTTCTCCATCGGGACACCTAAAAGGAGCATATTGCTGGTAGATTCATCTTGCTGATAATTTATTTTTTTCAAACATGACCGCCGTTTATCACCCTAGTGCCTTTTTAACCCAAATATCCTGGAAAACGTAATCTACTGCTTAGTGGGGCATAGTTATCCAATAGTGTATTTTTTGCCAGTATAATTATTGCAGCCAATTAATAAATAACGTGTTAAGACTAAGCCAAAGGTCTGCCCGATAACTATATAATGGTGCGAAAAATCTAACAATTTTTTACTCTATGTGTTAACATAGATGGGGCCGCAGTTTACCTATGCTCTTCATAACATTAACACCCGTTGTTTCTCACCTTCAGTCAACTTCACTGTTGCAACTCTGGAAATCACTTGTCCTTTCGAACTCCATGCATAACACGTACAGAACAGGGTTCTCATAGGACGTCCATCTTCAGCGTTTGGAAACTTCCCAAAGATCCTGTCATCTATAATGGCCTGTATCTCAATGTGCCTCACCCCTGTCATTGGGTCGACGAGATCAACCAACGCTGAAGATGGAACAACCAAGGAACCCCCAGAGTTATTCGCTTCTGATTGTTTCTGACCAGAAGCGTTTTCACCCGTAGTGTGAACGCCTTGTCCAGTTGTTTCAGTAACGGTTGTTGGTGTGACTGTAGATAAAGGCTGGGGTTCCGAAAGGTTTTTCGGTGAACACCGTACCTGAATAGAGAGGGCGTTTCGCGCAGCGCAAGTAAATGCATTGTTTGTACGATTTGTGTATTCGCCACGAGAAATCTCCTTGTCAACAGGCTCACGTTCGATAATTGGCCCTTCGTTCAACTCATGTAATAACAGCGAAGACCTATCTGCTCCGTCATCGCGGTCAGCACCGTCGTCTTCATCAAATTCGGTGTCCGAGTCATCTGGAAATAAATACAGAGTATTTGAATTTAGTTTAACTATTCTGCTATTGAGCAATTGCCGTTTCACGCACTCTATAGGAGTGCGTGAAACTATAACTCCTATAAGTACATAGTAAGTATTCTTATATATATATGAAAAAAATAAGGTATCTATCTTTAGTGCTTATAAAATTGCTAAGTCTTTGTATTTGCACACACGAGAGATCTTCCCCTTACTTACTTATTTTCATAAAGATGCCAATTGCAATACTCTGTATTTTGTATTTTTTTTCTTCAGATATAGAATAATTATTGTTTGCACAGTTTATTATTATTATATTATTGCTTGTATCTGATTGTATGAAACATCAATGATGAGTATTGCATTTTCTAGATCTTACTATGTACCATTTAAAAATGTTTTTAACTCTACGATAAATATATCTTGCTAGCACCGCGTATTGAGGTTCTGGTCAGAGAGGAAATACAATGTGCTTAATTGGGAGTGCCCAAACATAGACTCTTTGAGAGAATGGTATCTTGTATAAACATAAGAAAAGTCTAAGTCTGCGTCATAATACTAGCTAGCCCTTAGAAACAAAACAAAAGTTGTTTAATATCAATCCTTATTTTCACTAGAGTATTACCTTAAACGAATCCTCATCATACTCCAGCAAGAGCAAAGCTTATACAACAGAAATTAAAGCACTGCAATTTTATTTAAATTAATTCGTCGTCTTCTCTCTACCCATCTTGTCATGCCGTCACCAAGTGGCTTGTATACTCCAATACTTTGAGTATTTTGAAAGCAGCTTAGGGGTTTTCCGCTGGGACTTTAAAGTTAAGGAACACCAAAACCTTTTGCGACTCCATCACCATACCTTTAGCCCGCCATTTGCACATGCCCCCGGGCGTGTTTGATCAGGCGTGACCGAAACAACTCTGCATATACGTTTTATTAGATTTGTCGGTAGTAGCAGTTTCAGCCACATCTGCGCAGATTCACCCTTCTAACAAAAATAAATTCTAACAAAACCTTGGTTTCAGCTCTTATTATGCCTGGGTAACATTGACGCCTAATCTAAATAGATGGTAAAAGCTGAACCAAAAGTCAGGATAGGGCCTCTACCGAAAAAGCCTGAAATAGCTATGAAGTGCATCATGAGCGTGACACATAAGCTCCTAGATTTCAACACATGGCTAAGTCCGATATGCACTCAACAAAACCAGGTTGTGCAGCAGGATCGTAAAAACATGTTCTAAACATGAATGTCTTAACTGCTTTTCTTGTTCGGATATTATAGCAGATATTATAGTATATCTTGATTTGAGACGTTCATCAAAAGCCTTACTACTTTTCGCTTAGATACATTTGTTAAGTTTTGAACCAAAGCGTTGCCAGACGCGACATAGAATGCCGGAACTCTTTTCCAAATGTTTATCTTTAAATTGTGTTGAAAAGTCGAAATATAAAACCTACACACCACGACAGAAAGGGCTTCAACGACTTCGCAAAGAGCACTCATCGGGTGCTTCGAAACGGACAGATAACCAGACGTTAGGTCTCGGGCTGTTGTACTAGTAAACGCATTCACTGAAAAGTTTTCTATTTTCCTTTCAGAATCTAAATGGATATTTCAATGGCTCACAGAAGCAATTAATTTTTTAAAGCGACTATAGAGCGCTGTTTTTATCTCGAATAACACCGCAGTTGGAGTTCCTCAAGCTTTTTATTTTGACAAATTCGCTTCTCTTTTGATACTTCTATAGAAACTATCTCATAAAACGAAACCTTAAGTTGTACGCAATGTCAGAATGACGACGAGAGTATGCTCCAGAACATCAATCACACCGAAACGCGCAAACTCTTTCAAATTCTCGACCTTTAATGGAATAAGATGTTTCAGAGCAGTCGCTGCTACTGCTCGCCCGCTAAATCAGCTCACTTTCGGAACAGAGACGACGCTTTTCGGTCAAGTTCAAGCGCTCTTCCATCCGGAGGCTACGAGAAAAATTTACCCTAGCGAACTACTCCGTTTGGCATTGAAACACAACGGGCTCTACAACCGTTTGACGCTCTGACGCGCACAATCATATGACGGGCGACGAGTACTTTCCACTGCCGGAAAGAAAAAGGCATTTGAGACAGCGTCGCAACTCTGGAGCCTCTTAACTGGTAACTGCTGCCGTCACCTTGAGTTGGTCATTTGCAGCCCACTAACGTCCCTGGTCAGTAGAGTCAGGGCGGCGTCCAAAAGTCAGACACGTGTAGATACGAGCACTGCATGCATTCAGCCAATTGGACCGTCTTCGCCGTGTCGAATCCCCTCATAGCATGTATTAAATTATAGCTGCCTATTTTAAGCAGTTGCTCATACACAAGGGTGCACAATTAGGACTATCAGACGCCACGCAGATGCTGCGATATGCAACAAGAGCAGAAAGTTCAGTTTACGATAATAATAATAATTTCTCAGCTTGTCAATGTACATTGACGTCACAATCCACTTTACTGGAGAAAAGGAATCCTTTCAGCCCTCAGACTTAAGAAGGCTGCGTGTCGTTCATATGTCGTTATAAATACACACACGGGCATCGAAGTTCATGCAATCCAATGCGGACCGCTCTAATGGAAAAAGCCTTAGGGTTTAGCTATTTTTTTTTTCAATTAATCACTGTCACTAAACGATGAGTGAGAAAAGACGAAGTGGACCGGAGACTAAATTATTTTTTTTATTGAGCGAGCTATTCTTGACCAAATAGTTAGAAATTATACGACTTTATTGATAAACCATTCAGACAAAAATAGTCCAATCTACGACCAAGGGCAATTCATCGGAATTATCTACCTGTATAGGTGCATCCGTTGGAAAAAGATAAATATGGCGAATAAGCAAATATTAAACATAATTAGTACTGTATAATGGAGGTACTATATACGGATAAACACACGATCAATTTTGATTCATAATAGACTTACGGTCATAAACATGCCATGCGACATATACGCCCATGAACTATATGATCGATTAGGAAACAGCAAGAAGGCGTCGCAATTCTAATGAGGCATGCATGAAGATTTATTAGTTCTGATTTGTGTATTCATCTAACATTATTTTTTACGCTAGAAGTAAATACTTTAAAAACCGGTCTATTACGGTATGGTTGAACAAGGCATACCTAACTGATCCTTATCGATTGGAAGAACCACGCAGAGCTACGTATTGGGGGTGGCCATATTAGGCAGCACTCTTTGAAATAGGGAAAAAAAACATTGGAAACAGTGGTAAAGCCATTCTCTTTCATTTAGGCTGAAAGAAAAACAGCTCAGTAACAGCCTGCGTGCTCGGGATATTCATCGATAACGTTTATCCATATTCAGCGAGAAAAGTAAGGATATTCTATACTGTACCACATTTCCAGTCATACGCACTATTCGTAGGGTCATCGTCACTGGGGCGTGCCCGTCAATGACGAT
This sequence comes from Varroa jacobsoni, assembly GCF_002532875.2. Lineage (NCBI taxonomy): Eukaryota > Metazoa > Arthropoda > Arachnida > Mesostigmata > Varroidae > Varroa > Varroa jacobsoni. The sequence continues at coordinate 450,827 of NW_019213783.1, forward strand.
AAACTTCGGGAATCCTCCATCTTTTCCAGCCATCGCTGTGGCATGTACTAGCATTACTCTAATAAATTTAGGTGGTCTTAGTGAGGTAGATGAAATTGCCTTCTAAAGCTTGTCGTTGCATAAGCACAGTATGACAGTTATTTGTCATTACATTATACTAATCCCGTACAAAGTGCGTGACAAACTTCTAAAAAAAAAAATGCATTAACCATCACTCAACACGAAGGAGTAAACGAATGAAAGCAACACATTGATATTCGAAGTGCGTTTTGGATCTATCTTATTTTGTTTATTCATTCAGCCGAAAAAAAAAACAGCCAGTCGTGCCACACCGGGACGAATAGTAGAAATTATCGTGCGTAAAAACATATCGATCTCGTACGCTGCTCTGTGCGATCTCGAATTTCGACCAAATTGTGTATGTACAGACAGACTTATGATTCCTCTATCGATCCTGTCAATCAACTCGCCGGTTGCTGAACGCAGTTCGTATCGTGCAATTTGATAACTTGAAGTGCATGACGCATACATACAATTGAAGCTGCGCTCCGTTTACAGTCAAATGCATTGCGTTGTAGATAATTGAACTTGAGAGCTTGAGGAAAACAAGGTCAAAAAGCTTTCTGGAATCGATCGACGGAAAATGGCTTGTATCGTTGAGTTGTTAGTTCCATAGGTTAGATGGTGTATATACATATGTGTAATCTAAGTACTATTATCAATATAATGTTTTGATAGCAAGCTACTTCGGTAGGATAGACAAGGTGTTGGGAGTCGGATGGCCACATACAACGAAATCTATTGTCAATTTTTTAGGTCAATAAACTCGCTATGCAAAAAACATATAATACGCTATATATTAATAGACTTCTCGATACACGAAAGGTACTTGCTATTGCTTCGGGAACTTTTCATATGGTGATAGCACGGTCACTTCTATTTGAAACGCTTCGATAGTATTTGGATTGTTTCGAACTTTTAGTGATCTTTAACAACATTGCTCGCATCTTGATAGACCCATTAGCAAAAAAAAAACAATTGTAAATGTTACTTTCTTGGCACCAATCGCCACTTGCACCATGCTTCAGATATTTCCGCTACATATTTCCTAATGTTTTTGACGTTAAATATCAATCATATTCATTATAGTAAGGTCTTCAGTATTTTAGGTATTACTAGGGCCTATACACTTATACTATTCATGTTCGACGCTGCAATAAATCAAACCGCAGAAACTAAACGGTACCACTGGCTGCCATCTTCCATTTTGTTTTTCTTTCATCAATTTAGCCTTTCTCTCTAGCGTTTGTTAGAAAAGTTAATCAGAGGGTCTATAACTATCTCTGCGTACATGAACATGCAGATGTGTCATCACGATACTGCGCAAAACTGGGAGGTCATCATCACGCATCCTGCTTGAAACATTTAAGGACCGATAACACGTATTAGCGCTAATCTGAGCTGTTATGATCAGTCAAACAATTAAAAAAAAATGAAAAGGGAAAACCTAGTCAGGTTCAACTTGTGACCTTTCCGAGCGGTAACTTTGGAGTCGAATTATCGTTACTCGCGTATTATGTTTGTTAAATTCCAATCGCATAAGATGTGCCAGTATTACATATGGATAACTTTGCATAATATCAATATCTGAACTCGAAAGTGCATATCCGCAGATCACTGTTTTTTAAAACTTAAGACGTGGCCTCGATGTGATAAAGATCCTCTTGACACTGAATGCTATCGCCATCGCTGAGCTTTTACCAGTATTCGGCAGAATTCGGTAAAATTCAAATGAGAGTCGTCAGTAGCATTCAATAAATTTTTAGCTGTACGTTAACACGTTTTTTCCGTAGCTACATATATATATAAAAAAAAATAAAAAGTTAAGCAGAATGCGATTCACAACTGAAAGGATGACTGTACAAGGCTGCTGTCAGCAGCTTCTGGCCTCTGTACGTTGTCGTATCCTAGTTCTTTCAACGTCAAAGCTTTATGGCGTCTTCGGTTTGTCTCCACTAATAGCACATGCTCACCTGGGATTTGGGGTAGAACCTTTTGACGGGGGCAAGTAAACTTCGGTGTGAGGGCCGACCAGCAACAGCAATGACAGGGACAACAACGAAGTTGCGTTACTGCTCTAGATTTCAAAGCTCTCAAAGCAAAAGCAAGCTTATACGGAAGGGAGAACAGGACGGTAAATCAAGGCTATGATTTTGTCGCCACTGCTGCTGCCATTACGTGAGAAAAAAATGTTGGCGGGTGACAGCAGTTTTGGCGACCGTCATTACTGTGAGAAAACGCTCCAAGGGGATAAAGCGTAACGCTGCAACGGTTATTGTCGTCGTCATCATATCATAAACCGGATGATCGGAGACCGCTTTCGAACAAGGACAAAACTCAACCCAAAAGCTCAAAAGAAAACATCCGGAGTGACTACAAAATCACCGAAGGTTTCACTATTGGATTGTAATAGTATTAATACAGAGTTTAATACAGAGTACAAACTCCGAAAACTTCCTGCCTCTAATTCATTTATAGCTATTTGCACAGTACCGGGTAGATATGACAAATGCTTACGCGCGTGATGTGTGAGCAAAAAACAAACTGATGAAAAATAAAAAAGTGAGTATAACTACTCCTTAATAAAAGAAAATAATTACGTAAGATAATAATTGCATTTAAAAAAACGTGCCAAAATGACGCCAATTATATCATGTCACCTCTAATAGATTAGAACCTCTTGAGTAATTTTCTGATTATAAGGAAGATAGTAGCATCTTTCTCCGATCAACTATTTTCTTCCCCATAAGCCAAAGATCAATAAAAAAAATAAACCGAATCCATGCAAAGTTAAAAATAATTACTTATGTATGTATGACCAAGACGAGCTTACTACCATTACCAAGTCAAACGTATTTCGACTACTTGTATTCGGACTACACAGGAGTTAGAACCTATTAAACGGCATTAAAGTCATAAATGTTGCTAGTTAGCTTCGCTTAATTTCTTCGTTTTAACGCAATAGATATTGTTCGAAAAGCTTCTAATCAACGCTACCGACAACAGGTACGAGCTCATCTGCGTATCACAATTGAAAAACCAGGGCAACACTTCGAAAAAATGCGTAAGAGGTCAAAATATTTTATGATTATAAATAGTATAACAAGCTTCTTGAAACCTTAGCGAGATCAGCATTTCCAAATTTCAAATAATTCCGATATTATAGAAATTAATGTTTAATATTTATGTGCCATCGCTATTGTCAATTTGAATATTAAAATTATAAAATGCAGGGTCTTCACTCGTACGTGTTGATCAGGCTGTTTCGAGTTCCTTGCCGATAGCTCATTCCACCGTACGCCTACCCTGAATCGAGCTGACTGAACGTTAACCAAATGTGAACGCAGCATAAACGACTGCTCGATTCGATCTTTGCATCGTATATTTTTCCCCTTCAAATAACAAAAAACAAATGATGATCAACGCAGTATTGAACACCGACCTTTTTCGACTGGTTTGATAACGCGAACTTCACAGGTTACCACAAGCGCATAGAGTACAAGCGACAAGCTTATCACGAGTACAATTCTATTATTGCTGCTAGCGTGAATCATATTTTTTCCAAGGAACGGTGGAATCCTTTTCGGCATGTTGGCATGTCCACTTCGGATCAAATAAATCCGTTTAACTGTACCACAGAGATAAATCCCGTACACGCTTTTGCTTGTTATTTGCACGTCACGTTTGTTGTAGCTTGCTTGACCAGTATCTATTATTATTATTATTATTATTATTATTATTTTTATCCTCTTCGCATAGTTTCGCTAACCACTCATTAGAAACTCGACGACATTGTCGTCACCATCAAACACGCGCATGTACACACGTACACAGATACAACTTTGTACGCCTAGCGTTCAGTTGCACGTTGTTTAGAAGCCGCAATGCAAAACATTCACAGTTACGGCCCAGCTATTTTCATCAGGTCATGTTGAATGAATCTACAGTCGCCTGATGTTGCCTTCGAAGATCGTGATCCTTCACTATGTTTTGCACGCTCTGCTACCACCAGCGACCGAGAAGCGCCGCACGCCCGTCGAACAACCCTAGACGCTAGACGCAGGATGAACTGGCCGCCTCATCATCGGCCGGCGCTCACCGGTGAACGCCAGTGGGTGAATACACAAAACAGTGACCCTTTCCTAAATTGCCCTCTCCTGCTTTGACACGACGCCGGCGCCATCTATCAAATGGTTCTGGCAGGAAATATTCTTTTGAGCACAGTCAGCTGCATGATTTGAATATTAACGTAAAAACAATAGAACTCTGTTTGTCAGGAGACTTTGATTTGCGGTATGTGTCTCTGTGCGTGAATCTTTAATCTTGTTGAGTTTCATGGCACTTCTGGCACTCTGTAATGAGCATGAACTATCTAGCTTGCTTTTGATTATATATTAAGATGGGCTATAGCCAAAACTGTGGGTGATTCAATCTAAATGCTATATGTGAACGATATCATTTATACTTCAATCAGGTTATCGTTGACTTTTGGCTGCTTTCGAAAGCTAGCGGCCAAGCTTTTCTTAAGGTCAAGAAAGCCACGTCTTTTATATTGCAATGCTAACTGATGGGCTTACGACTGCCCAGTCGAATATTAAATAACAATAATAAAAGCGAAATAGGTAATGAGCTTTTGACAGATGTGTCTCCACGCATCGAAAGCATCATGATGAAACCGTGATCTATTGAACATCGAACCGAAAGGTTCCGGTTATTGAAAACTTTTGGGAAGTTAAGGAACTGGATAGCACAGGATAGCTGGTAGCTCCTTAGAAACGGCTAAGAAGCGCATATTAAAGTGAAAAGCGAAAATGCAATCAAGCAACTAATAAAATGCTTAAATCAAAATTGGCATAGTGGGAACGAGTATGCAGTTTTAACAAATTGTAACCACGACGTAAACTTCAACAGCACAAACAGGAGCGCCCGTTTGTACTTTAAGGCCTACTTTCGGACCAGGCGATGGGATCTTCATCTATGCTCTATATTGAAATATGTTTAACATTTCTACAGTTTGGCTTATTTTTGTTGAGCACGGAAGGTCCTACGAAACACACACATGAAATATTCAGCTTCCCTCTTTAGCTGGCGTATGGGCATGCAATAATCGGTTCATATACGAATTACCCTAGTGTGAAATTGCTTCAATAATACCCGTCGCTGAGTCAGTGAGAAAGCGCTACCAACTGAACGAATCTTTTCAACCAGAAATAAAGATGCCATGATTCACATATAACGCATATTATATATGTAAATGGTTAATTACTTTTCCGAACCCTTTCGATCTTGAGTTTCCCATTCACTTATATTTGGTCTGAGTACCACTCGTTGGTGGGCCGCGATCCGCTTCAACTATATCAGTGGACAACCGTCTTCAGTTACGGAATTGCAGTTCAGTTCCCTTACTCTCTCACTTCTCAGAGTGACCTACTTTGAAGTCCAATATATGTCGCCTTTTCGGTTGAAGAGGTGCTGATCACATTGCACGTCCAAATCAAATTCAATAAGGGGTTTAGTGAGTCTTCGAGGTTCCTAAAGGATCTTCTGCATTGTTATGTTCATCGATCATCAGCACTACCGTTGACGGGCAAACTTTGTGGATTAGATGTTTTACGTAGTAACATCCACAGGCATGACATAAAAACAATCAAGATGAGTAGAGAGATCAAACCTACCGATGTGTAGATATAAATCGTTTTTACCTCCATCATTTTAGCGGGAAAGATCAACGCTCAAGCATAAATTTAGAAATGAAGTCTTTCGAATAGCAGTCGGAGACAATAGGTTCGTTGCATAGAACCACAGGCCTTTGAAACCAAGATGTCGCTTATTAATTCTTTGTCTGATCAATTTTGCGATTTTCCTGCTTCAAGCAATCTTTGCCCGAAGGTCGAAATAGCTGTGAAGATCTTCGATTTAGTAAAGTGAAGGCATTACTGCATACTTTCATCAGTGTTGAAAAGTATCGAATCTTTGTTGTTGTCAACATATAATTGCAATTTAGAGATAAACATAACCAAAAAGATCAATTTTTACTGCTTGCTCTATAGCGGCCACGAAATAGATGCAGCCTGCATCTACCGATAACTCATGTTGGATTCTGTTAATTAGATCACAGTCGCCTGGCATAGAGTTCGAAACAGACTATTCACGCCTCATTGACCCTTGCACGCGTGGGAGTTTCTTGTAATGGCGTAGTTTAACATCGTCGATTATTCAGTTACTTATGTCAATGACACAATTCCGTGCGAAAAAGGTTTCATACCTATTGTATAACTTCCTATTGCACTCACCGTGCAGCTAGTTGGAACACCTTGAGCAGATGCCGATATCAAAAAGAATATTAGCGAATTCAGTAGATCTATTACATCGTAAATAATTCGACACACGCAATGGAACTATTATTTCAGTAGGTCTCATTAGAGGCGCAAAGGAATCAAGTCCTTGCGTTCGTCCATTTGACTTCACGATGAAGATTTTTGCAGATTATTCATATCGATGATTATTACAAAATAAAATGAGAGATGTTTTTTATCGTTAACTTTTTTTTTACCACACAAGTTTAAATGATTCATACTAAAACATAAAGAGCTTCTAAAGTTATTACGGAAAAACGTGCCTCTAAGTTCGGCTGTGAGTCTTTGAAACTCTCCTGCTATCGATGATTGTTATCCTTTATTATATCATTTTCTAGGGTTCAAATCTAATGGCGTACCGTATTGCAATTAATAACCGATCTTGTCCCATTGAAATGCAGGCGACTTAATAATTCCAAAAAAAATGCCTTCCTAAGATATGTTGTGAGTAACTGCATCACGCACTACGCAAAAAGGAAATAATCATCAGTACAGGTTCCGAGCTCTAAACATTTGACCAATTGATTTAGCGAGGATCGTATTTTGGCTTGTTGTGGAAAGCCAAGCCTTTCAGGCACCCACTACACAAAAGTCCTACAATCACGTCAGTTTTCTAGCGGTTACGCCCTGAATCCGTTTAACTTGCAATAAAGCAGAATCATTCTTCAGAATCAAATCAGTGATGAAAAAGGGGGGGGGCCGGGGCTAAGAAAACGCATATTTCGTCGCGCATTAATTCTAAAGCCGGTGTAAATCCATTCACCGGCCTGTCCTCTCCTGCCCTCGGGGTCTTATGGCTGATCCTCTCTGCTCTATAGATGTCTTTAGCTCTCTATGCGATTTTGTGTTACGACCCAGTTGCCATTAATCGATTTAGTGTTTTCCACGCATGATGGTCTGCTTACTGAATGACAACAAACTCTGAAACTGTTTAAGTGTAGTGCAGTGCACCGCCGTCGAGCCGGGGGCGCCTAAAGATACGAGCCGAAGCGATGCAGGGTCAGTCGAAAGCAGACTCGAAGATAACCGCCGAGTGTGGTCATAATGATCATTCAGCTACGGCTATACAGATGCATGTACTATGTTTCTAATACGGAATCAATGAACATCTAAAATGGGTCATATAGCAAGCGGACAAACTTTGACACACGTAAGGACCAACTGCCTGAATTACGTACGCTTAGATAATGGTTGACCAGCAACTCTCTATTAGTGTAATCTAAGGAATGACCTAAATTTTATTAATCATTGCCGCTTTGTAAAGCTAAATAGACGTTATGTCTCCGTAGCTAGCTGGAACAAATAGCTTTAATAAGAACAGTAGAGATGTGTGCAATGGCACATTCAACGCTGGCGTTGAGAAAAGCACATTTTGCAGAAAAGTGAGCACAGTTTATCCCGAGCTAAACAAGTTCATTTTATTTAATATAATGACCTGATCATTATACTAATTAGCATGTCATGTTGTTCCACCATTTCATCACCAAAACCAAAGATTTCATCAAGTTGGTAGTGATATATAGAGATATGACGTTGGACGTGTCAATTTAAAAGGCATCTGTGGTAACCATTATACTGTTGGCTTTGTGACACTACTGCTACAGCATACGTATGTACCAGTGTACGAGATCACCTTCAACAAACTTCTACTTGCTATATAACTCGACGTTTTTTATACTTCCACCATAACTTTTGTCAAACAAATTGATAATATTAAAAAAAAAAAATATGAAAAGCGAGTGAACATTAAACTCCTACAGCTGTACTACGGCACCCGTATTATATGCAATTATATAATTAATAGCACGCGTATATAAATGCATAATTGTAGTTAGTGTGCTGTAAACCTTACTACCATTAGAGAGGAGACAGATCAGGACTGCCAAAAGACTCCTCCCTCGTTCAAAATAAAACCACTGTATAGCAGCTTCTTATTGTACCAAATCCGTTCTCTCCTGGAAAATCCGTTCGTTTCCTCTTGTATTCTCGGCGGAATTCACTTTCTCTCTTCCTTATGGATTCCGTAGGTCTGTGACGTTCAATTATCGACAACACGAACGATATATCAGACAGGGTGGCCTGATCGGATCTCCTTTTTCGTCTTCGCTATCTACACTAACTCAATCTACTCTTTCCGCTCTGAATTCCTTCCATCCTATCTAATCCCTTCGGCCGTACTGAAAGCACCTGGGACCAGGTTGCATAAGCGTGGTTTGCCATGCAGTCCGTAGACCTGTCTTTCGTAGGTCCTCGGGGCCTTTCTTGAAACAGCCAACTTACAAATAGCTGAACCTCCGATTCTCCTGGAACAGCGGTGTCAAAGCTTAGCAGCTCGCCGATGGGCCCCGCAAAGTCAGAGCGCAATACCTGCGTGCAGTATGCGGGAAGCATTAGATATCAGTCCTGCGTTGTCTGATGCTCCCGAAGGCTAGAAAGGACTTCGGAGATCGGCACGAGTAAGGGATTATTCTATTTCACTTCGTCGTAATGCTGTGCATAATATATAGGAGAGAAGGACTCGTTACGGGCGCTTTTCGCGTGCATAGAGCTAATGTGGTCGATGAACGTTAACATGGTTGTAGGGAAGTGACCGACACTGCTGGTACGAATGACTTATCGAGGTGACTGTGTAAAATATATTTGAACATGATTGATTTATTAGGACTAAAATTCTCAAAACCTAATCGTCAATTCTTTACATTTTTACTGGGTCTACGGAACGGATGTCCTTATCCGATTAGTACACAGCTAGCTTGAACTTTGATCTAGATCTTGATGAAAAGAAGCCCAGTTCTCTCGTTACAAATTATTAAGCGGTTCCTTTTTATAAATGTAAGAAGATAGACACAAACTGGCTCTTCACCGAAGGCGATTATAAAGTATACCGACTACTGTTTAAGTCACCAAAGAAAAATTCGTTGCTCTGCTACTAATACTACCTAGTAAGTACACAGACGACTAATTTCAATTTAGTTTACGTGTGCACATGGGAGGAACTGAAAAGAAGACATCAATAGCCAAAGGAACTTGGAAGCACCTAAAAAAATCGAGCTAGTAAAAGGGGAGACACTCGTTTCGATGCTTTTGGATCGTGGGAAATAGTACCGTATGTTGCTTTTGTCGTCAAATTCGTACCCTCTGAGTAGATGCGCCCCTAACAAAATGGAACAACTCTGAGAATAGTATCGAATCGATTTGGTTTTCATAAGAACGGCATTTGTTTCGACCGCGACAGTCAAAAAGCAGACGAAAACAGTGTACATTCTGACTCATCGGCTTATCCAGCTTTCATAGCGACAGATCAACTAGCACGGATTTTAATCCAGGAATACTGAAGTACGAAATGTAGCACTATATTCTGTTGCTTCGGAGTTAAGCCCATTCGAAACAAAAGGGTCTATATCTCCTCTGAACCAAATATGCTATAATAAACAAGGATATTGTATGCCTGTTTTAATATACATATCGTTTTTATCCGCTATATTAGCTGATATTCAGTTTGCACGCATTTTTAAAACGAAAACTATATATCTGTAATGTACGGTTTGGATGGGTGTACAATAACTTATTTAACAAGCAAAATTTGTCGTTTAGTACTTTTTGAAATTTTATTACATTTATTTTTAATTATTTCGATTTCTGATAGTACGTTAAGCTAAGGAGGTGGCTGCTCATTTATCTCGTTTGCCTGCTTCTCTTGTATGGCCGAGGCACAATAGTCGAAAACGAATTTTCTAGAAGTTGCAGTTGCTTTCCACCAGATCGACGAGATCCATTGGTTTTTATTTATAAAATATTCTCAAATCGTTGGTAATTACAAAAAGCAATGGCCCATTGATTATTTTTTATTGACGTTCGTGCTCTGCATGATCTCAGGCCTCTTCAGTACTGCTGTCGGTGTACTTACGTTTAGAGCGACTCGATGGAATCGAAAAGGGCGACAAGACGGCACAATTCACTTAAGTCAAAGTTTGTTCATCTTTCTCGAGATATGCCATTTTTATCAACTATGTAGAGAAACGCTTTACCTTCCAGTGAGACCAGAGTATATGGAGGCACAAGTAACCGAAATCGATACGGATCTGTTCATCACTAGCGGAACAACGAGCGAGTCCCGGAAAGCTGTTAGGAGCAGGAATCGTTATATTATAATAAATCATTTACAATGCATGGTTTCCACAGCGTATGGTGCTATACATAGAACTTTGATAACCTGGCTGTATCTGAAACTTGTCCGTTGATCATTTTGTTTAGAAGTATAGAACGACGGCAACAAAAAATGTCACTGACCTTTTGTTCACCGGTGCAAATATAAGAAAAAAATTGATAAATATCAGCGTATTTTTAGAGGTCAATAAAAGTAGAGAATTACTATTTTTGCTAAACGGAAGACTCATCAGGTCCAATCCTGTGACAATATAGCTAAAAAAAAAAATGCTATTAGAGTGATCTAGATCTGAAGCAGAGAATGTGACATTATTTACTATTCACAGCAAAAACGAACATTTCGAAACGTCTGTGGGCAAGACTTTTGCCAGCGTTCGTCTTTGCCCTACAACAAGACGGAAACCGAACACAGAGCAGCTAATAACTGATGTGGTGAAGAACCATAAAAGAAGACAGCTGATGTAGATTCAGTGCTGCAGGCAATTTTTTTTTATTAAGGATTAGACTCCAGTCACTATGGGTCCAACACTAGAAATCCGGGCTTTTTTTTGCAGCCTTTCACAGAGCTTTGGTCAAGGAGATGAATGGTTTGTATTCTTCCAATATTTTACCAGCATTACCTGCAGTTAATTTCTGTTTAGCGTTCATCACCAATGTACTCAGAGCTATCAATGTACCACTATAAGCGGGCTAGCTATGGATGATATGAAGTTCCAGGCTGCAGCAGAACGGTGATGATGGAACACATGGCAAACTATACAAACGTACTATAGTTAGATAATCGTAGCACTTAAGATAACCGTTTCAGGCCTTCTATATTGTCTGTGACTCCAAGTAATTGGTGGAAGGCGTATTATATGATTGGTCGTTTGAATATAGTGTTATGTGAATCTTCACGGTATTTAGATGCATATCCTGGTTTAATTTACTAATTATGTTGTTGGCAGGATAATGAAACATTTTTGATCGCCAATTCAGTCTATAGGCTGCTGCAAATAAAAATTACATTGATTTTTCATAAGGTCATACTAAGTTAAGATGACAGTATAGAGGTGACAGGTACAGACGCATATCTCGAAATTGTCCTCAACCTATTTGCGAAACAACGGCCTTGCTATCTAATTCTAACGAATTCTATATAAAACGCAAATCATGCACCCCGACAACATGCACGAAGTAATATCGTATACCAAAACAATACATCTGACACCCTTAGAAATCTAATGAAGTCTTCAGATCTATTAATAAGCAGGAACTTCAGCGATATTATTTTCTTCAAGTTCACAATATACGTATTTTGAAATAATGTGTGCATACGGTACGTTGCAATTCGCTGCCATCCACACTTGAGGCCGCCACGTTTTCGATCGATTGTGTGCCTTCAAAACGTGTGTTCCAAGTGTCCAAAAGTCAAATCGCGCGCCAGGCCTATTATAGAAACGGAACGGAAGGTACGGCATACATAATAATTCAATGGTGTCTGTAATTGTCATTGTAAGGACTCGTTTCGAATGCTACTTTAGTCTGCTTCTCGTATGTATGCACTCCGTAGTATTGGCCGCTAATCGCAGTCGTAGATAACATCTCCTTCATTGCCCTACTCGGCATTAACATAACACTGTGAAGGACCAGGCATTAGAATTTGTCTCGTTTCTTTGATGACATTTGGCCTGGACAATACGACTTGTGTATAAATTGTTTACCTTCAGGTAATTGAGCTGAGGTAATTACCCTTCGAAGCAGGATATAATAAACAATTAAAGAAACAACTAGGTAAATTGTATGTACTTATATGAAACTAGGTTTGATTGGCGAGTATGACAAGTGGTACTGAGGGGCTCCGTAAAGCCTGCTGCATTCACATTAATTATCTCCAATAATAATTCGGCTTAAATAATTGAGAAAGGACTTGCTGAACGACGCATTGAGTGACAGCTCTAATTGCTCGCTGCGTCAGTAGTCTTCCGGGCGTTAATTATTCAACCAAAGTCTTATAATTTGTGACCGCATACCTCCTAAAGTTTTTGCTGTTGTTCTTTCGATCGAGCCGTTAAGCTCAAATGTTATGAGACCAAGGCAGTACCTTAAAAAAGGCTTAGGACACCAATCAAATATGGAGTGGCAATGACATGGTCCGAGACATCAGATTAGACTGCGTTGAACGTCGGCGTAACAGGGCAAGTAGAAGGTGAGAATCTATTTATGGAACCTGCTACGCAATGACCACCTGACAATACGCGAACTAGGAGGCATTTTATGATGGCACGATTAATAAAGGTAACAGATATGCCACGTGAATATGTTATGTGGTAGCATGCGGACGATAGGTAACCCCGACCGAAGCCTGTTTATTTGTGCGCGAGAATGTAATCTAGCTGAAAATTCGCGATGAGTCTTTGGATTAACTGGACGGTGAGTTAAACCGTATTGAACAAACAAATGAATTACTTGAAACCTCTGGCGCGCGAATTCGAACGTAACAGTCGATTTAATTTTGGTAAAAAGATATCCACACGTGGATATGAGTGGGCGTTACATTTTCGCGATACGTTCCCAGCTAAACGAGCCACGTAAACCATTTTTCTTAATCTTTCTATTACCATGTAAATAGAGCTAATCAAAGTTAGATGTAAGTTGAAATTTTAAATAAATATCGTTGATTAAAAAAACACTTATTAACAACAAGGATGGAATAATAACCGTACCTGGAACGTTTGTTTTTATCTACCCCTTTCGGCTAACTGAAATCTCAGCAACAAACCAATATAACACACTAATGAGAAAGTCTTGACACCGCAGAATTTATCGCTGGTAAAGGCTCTGCAAGTTGTTGCGTACGAAATTATGCATTTCTATAAATAATAGAATAATACATTTTCATAAATAAGCACTGGCGCTTAAAATGCTTTTATTGAGTTTCCCGAAAGGCCATTTTTCTGAAGGCTTACATTATACATACTGATACGGATTTCAGGTTTATGCCTTTATTTTTAACAGAGCAAAGCTTTGCTTTCTGAAGGTCGGGATCAAGCGCTACGTACTTAAGGGAAAATTCCATTTGTGACTTTATTGTTAACGCGCATTTTAAAAGTGATACAGCAGTAACTTAGACAGTTAGTTCTAACATTTATGGGATATTTATTTGATATCTGCTAGCTCCAGCTCGCCAAAGTAGCTTTCTTATATCGTATGAAATTAGCTCCACCCATCATATGCCTACTTGATAAAACGTTTCTAAAATATTTCGACTTCGTTAAGTACGTCACACAGGTGTATTATCATCATACATATATTTGATAAACGAAGATATCTTAAAAATACGCAATATGTCTTCGCATTAGTTTAGGCAAAGTGGTTCTACTCAAAAGATTTAAATGAAAAATTAAAAAAAAAAGAAGGAACGCCTTTTGAGAGAAGTTAGCTATAGTTATCGGTATGTGTGAAATCAGAACTCGGACGACTGACACGGGCAGCGGGAGGATCGCGCTGCGCAATTAATTTTTGAACTAATTTTGATTTCGGGTCAATTAAACAACCCAGGTTAACAACTCACTAAACCAAGTTGCCGCACTTTGGGACATGCGCTAGTGCGCATTTAGTATACTCAAGAAGCCATTATGTAAGTTCAATTATTATGGGCGATGGAATGAATATAACTGTTATAAAAAAAAAAAAACATAGCATTCGGATTAACAAGGTTTTTTGTGTAGGACACACCATTCGCTGTAGCATAGCTTCGGATTAAGCAGTTGAACACGTTCAACACAAAAAGCTAGGCAACAGAAAAACAGTAATCTAATAAAGAGCAGTTTAATGACTTTTAAAAAACTATTTTCTTTGTTAATCGGATTCGGGTTTATATTCAAGGTAAGAAAAAGCTATAATGGGTGTGATCATATTCCTTCTTTCTACAGCATCCTTTACTATGCTCTTGTTGTAGTACCTCTTTGTTAAAAACTTTGAGGCCACAAGAGACACGTGCGCAGGGCTTGCTCCAACACACGTTACTGCGGTATCAGGGCGCTGATCTGGGACTCCAAATTTACCTAATTTTCTCCGAAAACTTTAGGAACGCGCTTTAGAATCGCCAATCGAAACAACCTACCGTTCATTTCATAGCCTCCTTGCCTGAGCTCAGTAAAATCCTGATGTCATAAGGCATGACGACCTTGAGCAACTTTCTCCTTGAAGCGCGTAGCGGATGCCGGAGACAAGAGCAACATTAACTGTCAGAGATTTGCTAATACTAGTCACCCCGAACACTAGTTGACCGAAATAACGTGTATCGATTAAAATTTCGGATCCAGGAGTTTTCGTTGAACCTTTAAAGAACAGCGCCGTTGTATGCGAAGAATGAACAGATCGTCATAATAGTGAGAAATGAAACCAGGGATATCCTGGTTATCGAACTAAAAAAAAAAACACTGTGTGTAATCGTGGTAGATCTGTTTCCGAAGAGATTTTCGAGGAGATTTACTAGGTTTTTCTACAGGGAAAATAAGGTGAAAAGAATCATGAGGAGTATCGTTATACGTTTCTAGTCAACTGATATGAAAACAACGTGCGAAGTAACCACTTCATAAATGGATAATTTAAATACGGTTGTAGCGAACGAGTTTTCCTCATTTCACTTCGAATGAAATTCAATTTACAGAACTGATCGGATTAGTATTGAATATGCAGCCATTTGCAATCGTATGTCACAAACAGTTCAAACATAGCAGTTGAATTTCGAATCTACTTGGGGTTTTAGGAAATGCCAGAATCGATAAGCTGCTTGTATATTCGATATATTTAGAAAATATAGAAAATAAAAGATTTCCCACTTGAGTTTAACAACATAACATAGGACAAATCCTCTACTTCTAAAGTGTACATATAGCGAGTGTACATGATGGTATGTAGAGATGACGATAGGTTTTCGAACTGAAAATGTTAAATATTATGAAAGATATATGTGGTCATTCAAGTTCATTTGAAACACTTTGTAAGCAGCCAATGTTCCGAGTTGTGACAATTCGGTGAGTCCTTAACTATATACAACTTTTTCGTTTGATAGCCTACTTATTCCTATCGTTTACAGTATCCACAATTTACAAAGCTGGCCACATATTCCGCAGTTAGTCAGCAATAGTTATGCACTTTATTTCTGTCACTGATCATAACTGTTGAACTAACATTGGCTTTTACTGTTTTTTTTTTCAGCTTGTAAAAATACTAACTCATTTTGTGCTGTGCATAACTGAGCTGATACTGAGAAAGCCTTTTAAACTAAGCAATTTTATGAAATCAAAAGTCGTGGGGCGCACATGGTAAATGACTACTAATGCTACCGCCGCTACTCTCGGGTACTGTAGGGCTTTACAACGACAAGCTCGAATACATAATTCCCAAAGGTTATATATAACCTTCCCCCCTAGGTCGCACTTACTGGTGAAGCTGATCGGTGTACCGGTTGTGCGGTTTGCTTGCCATTATGTTCTACATCAGTCAGAAAGCTTCAAAGGTCGAATCAGAAGCTGAATATAATTGCAGGTCGTCGTCATTTTTGAGATGTGCTAGTGTTAGTTAGGTCTTGTATTACTGATCCTATATCATACCGTAGCTATTTAGGCTCGAAATAGGATAACAGATACGCGAACTTTTAACTGTTTGTACTTTCAGTTGCTGAATAAGAGCATTTCTTCTCGATACACGTTCTATTTTTCGGGCCTGTTTGTCTTCAAATGTCTTCAAAAGCTAAAAGCCACGCTTATGAAGCTAAATTTACTATGAATCTTCGAGTACAATTGATTGCTACGGTATTCCTGAAAATACAAAACGGAAGAACTAAGCCAATTAACTAATGTCATTTTGGTTGGGACTGTTTTTCTTTTTCACTTCAACGGGATAGTTATAGCACACTAATTTGCCGTCTTCAAAAAATGGAACTCCAGATTTCTAGGCTAGTAATGTATGTCTGTGGGGTAGTAATTTACGACTTGATTCCCAAGTTTATTTGTTCTTGTATCTGTCTGCATGTATTTGTCTCCTCCTTTTCTGCAACAAATTCCAGCTAGTAGGCAACACATGCCTTTTCTTCACATATATCGGGCAGCACAATGATACCAAGTAATTGCTTGTAACCAAGCAACATTTTGTCGAGCACAACTTCGATAGTACATGAATATTTACGTAACTGAAATAGCTACATTTCTAAGCAGGTTTTTGTTCCTTCAATGTCAAACGTCAAATCGCCGCACGTCTGATCCACTAAAGACCTCCCAGTGGACCGCCGAACGAATGATGGTGCTGCATAGGCAAGAGACGTCAACACACCCAATGGGGAGGAAAGAAGGCCGTCGCCGGCCAACACCCCAGTGGAATCGAGCGAGTATTGCATAGCCTGACAGCTTTAATAGAAGCTGCAGCCTTAGCTAATGCTACCATTCATTAGTAAAACTAGCCACCGCATTGCATACTGCTGGTGGCTATGCGTGCGCTGGGTACAGTGTGGTAGGACATGGTGAGGTAGCGGTACTTCTTATCAACGCCAGTCCGGTTAGCGAATAGAAGCTGCGCTATGACAGCGGGGTTTTTTGTGCTGTTCTATTGCAATGACGCGCCGTTGCTATTGTCGCCAGATATGCTCACGCTGATCATTGTAGCATATCCGACAGCACCGTAGTAAAAGTAGGCAGGCAAACTTCAACAGACTCAACAGCAAGCCGACGTTGTTACGCGATGTAATATGAACTAATGTAATAATAATTGCGGGTCACGCGGAACAGACACAGGTCGTTATTAGTCGCTATAGTAGTCCAGCTGGTTGCAAACTCGGTAACAACAGTAACATTACCAGTAGCGGGTCGGCAGAAAAGCAGTTGTGTTCTTTCGTTGCGAACTGTACTTTATCGTGTATCGAAATGGTCTACGTTTCTACTTTTTTCGCTGTTATCGCCAAGAGGACGCGCGACAGAAAGGAAGCGCTCACCAGCGGAGACGACACTCACTCGTCTTAATCACTTACCGCTATTCCCTGTCAAGACCCGCTAGCTATCGACCGCATAACAATTAGCAGTGTTGATGCCTCATGACGCGCCACGAGTGGAAAACGTACGTTACCACTATAAAACTACAGCTAACCCACGTCCACGATTCTGTGAACGTGTGCGCGTACAGGGCGCTACTCAAGCCGACTGGCTGAAGAGTTACGCTTTAATCGATCGCTGTGTGCAACGTGTGTGTAATGCGGATAGCGAGTTTACAATCTTCGTTGCGTTGATGGCGTAATCAAACTTGTCTATTATTTCGACGTGCAGTAAGTGGCTATAAGACAAACGGTGCTTCCGTGCTTGTTATTTGTGGTTCTCCTTTTCGTCAATGAACAAATGCAAAGTAGCTGGTGTTGTCTATTATGAGGCCAAGCGAACGAGCCAGCTAACAATGTCCCAGCGGAGATAGATCAGTTCGGCAGCCTGTGACCACGATTTACTAGTCTACTGGCCCTCCTGTGTGGGTGGAGATCGCTGCTAACGCTACCGCTGTCAGAGCCGATTCGCGATCAGAAGTGGGAGCGAAGCACTATTATAAATAACCTAGCGATCGAGGAACGGCGGTGAAGCCAGCCCTTTCGGAATTAAGTTTGATTTTGTTCAATTATAGATCCTTACGCGGTCCGAAAGAGTGTTTTTCAGCTGGACGTGATAAAGAGGCAGTAATACTACTACTTGCAATAGTAGTTGTAATCGCCGTTTTCGGTCAAGGAGAGTGTCGCAGCTGAACGTTTTCTATTCGCTTTGACCTGTGGGCATCAAGCCGGATCTGTTTAGCGATAGAGTCATTGAGATTGAGAGAGAAATCTTTGATCGGATTTGGCTAGCCATCGCCTCCAGCAGACGGACGGGACACTGTAACACCAACAGCAGCAGAAGATATAAGCAATCAACAACTACAGCAAGTGAAAAACAAGCGAACGGACGTAATAGCGTTGGCCACAGCGGCCGGCTAAAGGCATTCAGACAGCGGCAGAAGTCAAAGCACGCCGGGATGTCGAGCGACGTGGGCCCGATGGCTACGGCGGGCTCGAACGAGCCCACGCACACAACAAGAGAGTCGTCGTCCAACAACAGGTAAGCTTCCTTTACCAAATACACACATACACGGATATATGTACACGCACCAAAACTTTGTCTGAATAAAATGAATGATCAAGCCAACCCGAGCCGATAGGCGGATAGATCTATATACGCTGCTACTATTACAGGTGCCGTTGTTGCTACACTGTCACAACAGACAACCCAGTACAAAATGGCTATTACCGATGCTAGCATAGTTCTATGCATCGCTTTAGCATTGGATAGATTACTGAAACGAACACCGGACAAACAACCGAAGGCTGTTTATGTGCATATGTATGCCTGTGCCTGTGAGTCGCTGTTGTTAACGACGGGAGCACATTACGGCGAAAGGATCACACAGTGTTATGGAGGCAACAATCTTTTCGTACATATAGAACGTTTAACGTCAGCCGTATATTCGATTGTCCTGGTGGGAAAGTGCCGCACTCGCCACGAAAATTTGAATAATTGAGCGTGTGAGGCGAATTCTTCGCCGATAGATTTTCCGATGGCACCCGCACAGGACATCGCTGCTGATCAGGCATAGTTTTGATTACTTTTTTTTTTATCTAAGTCAGATACATATGTCGTGTCTGAGCGGACGGTCGTGCTTTAATGCGGACGACGACGACAATGAACACGTGAAAGGATTTCAGAAGTTCACTCTCAAGTAGCAGCCTCTATGAAAATATAGTGTACTAGTCTGGGACACTCCAGTGAGCCATCGGATGCATTATAAGGTTTTGCGAACTATGTTCAAAGCCGACTGCAGCTGAACCGCACCCCCTACTTCATTAACTGTTCGGAGCCGCCGTTGTTCATCTATAGTAAGTCTAAATTATGGGCTTACAGTTACCACTTGGGCTGAATACTCAATTTTGTTTAGTGATTTTGGCGACGCCTTTGATGGTTTTTGGCCAGTAAAGAAACAAACAGTGCTTTATCAATGATTATATCATTTTAGCTGAGCTGCCATCATCTAAACTTCTACCCTAGCGAAAAGAAAGAACGGTTATTTATATTGGTTTGATGATCTGCGTTATGTTAACACAAAAAATTACATTCTATGCGTATAATGCCCCCCTATTACTTACGTGTACCCAAAAATACGATTGCTCTCGAAAACAGTCTGTTGGTAATAATAACAACTAACTTCCACGACAAGTTAGCAGACGAAGTTCCGCTCAGAACTTGGACAGTCAGATAGCGAAGCTTCTGATTAATTTTTAGCGTATGTTATTACATTTGCTAAAAACATTGACATAAGTTGGAGCTAGCATCAATGGCGTTGGAAACATTAACGCAGAACGTGATATATATGTGGGTCGCACGTTGAGTTTTACCTTCTATCGTTGTGCAGTGCATCATAAGTTATCTTCTTTTGTTATGGCACATATTCAAATGTGAACTGAGGAACGATATTTTCTATTTTAAAGTGGTAGTTTATTTCCCGTGGTGCAACAGTAGCAAAAATATTTTCTATTGTAAATGTCCATCGGCATTTGTCCACCGCGAGGTACATGAAAAGAGACTGAGTACTCCCGAATGGTGTTGAAGTCGAAATGATGATCAGCGTGAAGAAGGTGCTTCCGATACGACTTGGTCTATCTGTCTGCCCGTCTGTTATTGTAGCTGCAAAAGGAAGTACCTAATATGGGCGTGTGCGTTCGAATCTTTCGAAAGTAAGAAACGACACGAGTGCCGAATGGCTAAGTTAAGCTTTGATGACCTGGAAAGATATTCGTATGCGTTCTCTGAAAAATGACAGCGAGTACCGGTGAAGATGGCTGCAATTACTAACCTTTTGTTGCCCGTTTCAAATACTACCGTTTCAAACACTGGCGTTACTAAGGGGTAAATATCGTCTGCGTTCGTTCATTTTTATTTCAACAATATGCAAAAATACAGAGCCAGAAACCATTCAATTCTGGGCGTAACCTTGATTATAACCCAACAGAAAACGTACATGACAGGGCTTGATAGTCGAGAACAAGATTTCAACGGATTTTTTCTACAATACAATCTGTAAGAGAGACAACAGAAAGTTAGACTTTGTTCTTTTCCCACATTTTGATGTCGCTTCGACAAACACACATTTATTATCTTCGATGTTGCTTACCCTTGTTTGTTAAGCACACTTACTGCAAATATCGAACTGTCCAGTTAACGGGTGAGAGTTTATTTCAGCTTTGTTAAGAAACTAATATATCTGCAACAAAACACGTCATTCGTAAGGTACCTATTTACGAGAAAGACCATTGGTCGGTGGCAATAAACAGGAAAACGCATATATAGAAGTTAAATCTACAATTATAAGAATACTTTTTGAACAAATTATCTAAGGCCGCACTTTCATGCTTTATTGAAAAAGCATCTATTGAAAAGTCTATTGAAAGACTATGGTAAATTTCGTGGTATCAGCCAATCTAGCTGAAGCCGAACTCTATTTTAGACTATTTTGACCTATTTAACACACGCGAAAAGATTCAATGTTGCTGAATTGAATCCTGAATAACAGCAGCATAAACGAAACAATTAACCAAGAACAACATGCAACAGATACAGAGACACAAAGTTTCTTCGCATCTTAACTTGTGCAGGCTGGCTGGATATTCTTTTAATTCATAGAATCTATACGGACACGATATAGATAAATGTCGTTGAGGCGATGGAACGTGCGTGAGTATTAGGCAACATGTCCAGCGTCCGTTTGGTGCCCCTTTATGGTCACTAGGTCATGTAATCCAGTGATGCTGATGGCGATTGTTGTGGGTCAGTTGCACCGTGAAGCTGTTTATTATTCAAACGAAACATCTACACTTTTTACCTCTTTCTCTTTCATTACTAACAACTGGACTTGTTGGTTTTGCCGCTAACGTAAATATATACTTGATTCATTTTAGAGTACTTGGCGAAATATCGCGCTGTTGATCTGCCCGCGAAACTCTAATAGAGAGGAAGGGTATAGAACTAACGAGCAAGCAACCAAAGCGAAGAATGATTAGGATACTGGGAAGAATGATTTAGCGATGGGTTTTTTTTTGACTTAAACATTTAGTTTTGTTTTGTGGGCGCTTTAGGCTCACATGTATCACAACGAGAGCTTACTAAAGAGATGTATTTTCGCTGAGATAAAATAGCTCCCGCCTTCACTCATTTTTTTTATTCTCATTTCACGCAATAGATGCTAAAGCCGATTAGCTTTGTCTACTAACGCTCAGTGTATAGTAATGAAATGAATATACAGAACTGGCTAGCGTATTATTGAAAGGAATTCCATTTTTACTCTGTGATCCCTTCATTAAAATTCTATTTGCCAGCTTTTGTTTATCTAGTATTTGACGTTCGATCAACAAAGACAGAGTAGAAATGCTGTCTGTTTAATCACGCTTAGTTTGATGGGTACGCTGTTCGCCGTCCCTAATCACTACATCTTGCAATTCATCATAACAAACAAATATCAGTTTTCCGTTCTTACCTTTACGTGCAGTTAAAAATAATCCTTCGGCCATCCAGCAAAGCTGACAGAGCCGAAAAAGTCTCACTTATAGAGCCGAGTTGGTAGTTTAAGACGAAGTCCAAAAGGGCACATTTGACTACTTTACCGTAGGGCGGCGTATCGCAGTTGTGTAATGTTGCGGAAGTTGGACTTTGTCAGCGTCATGTATTTTTTCACCTCTTGTTTTGACTACGGTGAAATCGTCCAACTGCTGTTTACATTCTTCGCGGTGATGCTAACAGTCGCGTTATGCTGATCATTATAATTTGGCTTTTTTTTTCTTTATTTCCTTAATCAGTACTGTTTTTTTCTGTTTGTACAGGTGAGAAATGCATAAGCGACGACTAGACAAGACGAAAATATTAACGTTGTTAATTATTTTAAATGTTCGTTATTATTGCTACGATAAAAATACTGCTGAAATATAAATGAACTACATAAACGGTTTCACCGACGCGAAGCTTCTCGACTTTCCTGCTCTGACATATACTTTCTATTAAATGAATTGTACTTATTTGTATGTATATATATATATATGCACGTTTTAATGCGACATAGTGATAGCTCAAACAGATATATTGCTAAATACTTTCTGTAGGACAAACGTACTAGTCTCAATATAACTATTAGTATAATAGCACGTACATTATTCTCATACTGAGTTAAAAATATACTCTTCGAAAAGACTTGATTTTCTAATATTCTTCACTTACCTATAAATAATGAGACAATTTATATTTAAATAAAGCATACTACCGATGCATTAAGATTGTTTTATCAAATTTATGCAGGTATAGTGTGTGTAGATTGTGTATACCGCGCAAACAGGCAATTCTGTAAAGGTCTGCGATACGGCGATACCGCTAATAAGAAATATATATCGTAAAACGATCCTATTCAAGCACTGTACGTTAGTGTACAAGTAAGAAAACTTCTAAATCATTTACCTGTTGTCAGAGGCTAATGGAGGAATAGAACAATTAAGGCCGTATATGTCGCAGAAACGAAATGGTTATACAAATAAAGTGGTTGATGTGACGATTGCATAATAGTCTGGCAGTTCTATACGTAAATCCGTAAGATTACCACATATTTCTTGATATCATCATCATCTGTTTACCATAGGAAAGGTATGGCAAGAATAATGAGGTAGGTGCTTGCGCCTTCTGTGCACTAAAGTGTGAACTTCCTGTATAAACAACTGTAACGCAAATCTGCTTTTTTCCTTCTATTAAAATACGCTAGTGTCTACTTTGCCCCTCTCAGCACTGTTGATCCACTAATCTACTTGCCTTTATTAATATTTATGTTGTTCCTACCGCAATCTGCATTCAATTAGTTTCAATTGGCCAGCGCTCTCCACGCACGTCAAGTAGAACATGTATAATTCGTGTCTATATAAGGCCGATAAATCATTGTTTATGTCTACGCAGACAAGGCTGCATAATTCGACTTGGAACTGTTCTTACTATATGAGCTATATGCTATATCTGAACCTTCCTTCGCCCTTTAGTGTAAGCAATTCAGTCACGCTATGGGACCACGTCCCTTTCTTTAAATACGTTATATCCATCATTGCTGTAGCACTTGTTGACAAAAGCGCAATAACTGATAACCTCCACCCCCTATTCGCGAAGGTCATTTGATCATTTCTTACTACACTTGTAGCACACCGCAGAAAATATCATGTTGTAGAAAAAAAATACTAGCAGTTATTACATGAAAATTGAAATGATTATTCCTATATCTTGAAATATCATTACTCAACTGCGTATACGCCATTGTTGTCGATGACCGTTTACCGTTTTCCTGGCAACACCGTAACTTCATCTCTGTGGAACCTTTGTGTTTTTGGGAATAAAGATTATAATATCTCTGATACCTCCTGCAGCCTCCCACTGAAATTAAAATAACACCATCAAGGGCATTTTGTAGTGACCAAAATAGACGGTAATCTGATGCTTGAAGATCTGACGCTATATTGCGGATGCAATTGAAGTTCCCATTTAAGTTCTCTTAGTTTCTTGCGGGTAGATAAATATGTGTGGTTCGACACTGTCATAATTTTTTCAGTTCATCTTTTTGTTCACTAGCTTTGGTCGAATTTTTTAAACGGCTCGTTCTAGTTTTATTAGTAATTGCCAGGCGGCAACGACTCATAATGCACGGTTCATGGCACTGCGTATTTTCCCTGGGGTCGGTCTGGGCCTTGCCACAGTTTGTAGAACAATTTTTCTTTGCACAGTTTCGTGTACTAGCTACTTTTCATCAACCAAGATCAACCGTTTTAGAAGTGGCTCGATCTCTTACGCAACCGTAGAATTCGCGTATGGAAATACGGTAGAGTCAATACCGACGCGTCGGTTCTTGTAGCACCCAAACGTCAAGCTCTTTGAAGCCAGTTATTTATCTTCAAATTGTTTAAAACTATCTGGTGATGAGTATTTAGTCCCTTGGCGATATCATTTGCACAGCTTCCACGATAATTTAATCAATGTTTTTCTTAATTCGTCGACGATAAAATTTCCAGCCGTTTCTTTTGACAATCTCTACCACAGACTGCACACGTCTTATTGGCCTGAGCAGTATTTACGCTTTTGTCTCAATATGATTGTAAGATAGAAGATCTCCGCAAAAATTTCACTTATTTCTAATTCACTTCGTTTTCATCCTGAATAAAAGCGTTCCAGCGGTTTAATAAAGCAGCTCCTAAACGATCCCAACGCAACGATTTATGTAACTTGAAAACCATCTAGCTTTAAAAATAATCAGCACTTTTACGATGACTCAATATGTTGAATACGGTGTTGCTTCCTGACCAGTACGTGTGCACAACACGCGATGAGTCAACGATGAAAACAAACTCACCATTGCTAATGTACGATAAAAGAACACACGACAGGTGTTTCGCCATGGTCAAGGGGAGGTGATTCCTCTATTTGTTATGCCGGAATGATAAACAGCCACAAAAATTAATGAAGTCAGCAGCAATAATCATTATTATTGGCATACAAATCAGGAAGAAACATAACAAACATCAATCTCGCGTTTTAAGAATGATGTTATTTTCGATTTCGATATTTTAATGACGATATTCGAAACACTTTCTTTTGTAACCGATATATACTCATAGTCTTTTAAATCGGAAAACTTTTACTCAGATATCATTGCTCGAACTTCTAATAAACGTGTTGTGGCGAGCCATGAAAAGTCGTAAAGTTCGAGTGGTTTGGAGTTCAATGCTGGGCATAGAGCGGTGGAGGTAGCCTGCCGCATTCGGTGAAGGTTCTTTTGCCAGAAACATCGTGAGCCGTTACTTAAAGAATTGCGGAAAGAAAAATTTGAACGCGGAAATTAACTTCGTTCAAGACCCCTGTGCAGTTGAATAACGAGGAGTTTAAAGGTGTAGTTGAAGTTAGTCAACCTATTTCAGGCTTTAAAGTGTTAGCACTCAGGTTTGGTGTATGTAAAAGTGCTTCATTCAAGCACATGTTCACCTCAGTCAAACTAACTTATGAAAAAGTTGGATAAATGGGTACCGCATCGTTTGGGCAAGGATAAAAAAGACTTTAAGACGCTTGCTTTTCTTTGTTTAAACTTCAACACGTTGTCGAATTACCTTTCGAATCTTTGTAGACTCTTCACTTCAAGAACACAGACTTCTTCAAGGTAATTAGGTTACCATTCAAATAGCAGAAGGCTCTAAATAATAATGATGCACATTTTGATCCTGTTTTACACTAAACGCTTTAATAATATGTTAAGCCAAAACATGTTCTTGCAACCAATCCAACTGCTGCGTAGATATACAGTATCTCTGAACATCCTTTAATTAAGGGTCGTCTCGTCGTTAGGGGTTTACTTAGTATAGATATACTCTCGTCAACTGTAGTACTTAGGCTACTTAAATGTCTGCGTTAGGCCAGGGGCACATGTAAGCCACCGATTATGGGCTTAAATTTGCATTCATACCGTTGTCATGGTTTTGTATACGTTTTTACTGTATACCCCGAGTGAACATGCCAATGCTCTTCGCTTGTCCATTACCGATTCGATCATCAAGCTATTAACCTCGGCGAAATATTAGTATTAAAGCCTGATTTTCTTTGTCTAGACGTATAAAGTTATGAGATTAGTATAAATATAACGTCTTTTCACAGTCGATGCCCGTTCACACCTTTGTTCACATACAAGTCTTTACAGCAGATGAACTTGAAATCATGTAGCGGTGCTTTACAACAGAAATATATATATAATTAGAACAAAAAATATATTTAAAGAAAGTTCTTAAAACTAACGCGTAAAAATAACCTTGAAATAGCAAATTCTGATCGGTATTAGGTCACGATTTTCTGATATATTAATCACTAAAACAAGCTGTACTTTAGCGGTACGGCGATGCTACGTATCAGAGTGTCTTATAATAGTGTGTATCGTCTGACGTCTTGTTTTGGAATAACAGCTACATGGCGTAGCGGTGTGGCGATAAGAGAAACTTGTTCCTGCAATATTTCATAAAAAAAAATAGAGCTTTTTCAAGCAAAAACAGCAGCTAATATCTTTCGTTTTATATTCGTTTTTGTAGTATACTTATCTTTCAAAGAATAATCCGTGTTGCGTAATGCCGAGAGTTGCAATGCTTTGTCAGCCCACATTGGTACGGTGAGAGACAAAAGTCGTGAAGGAAAAGATTTCACGAAGCATTTGCTGGCATTGAAATATTATCACGGGGCAACAACAGTCCGCTCTAGCGCTAATAACCTATGCAAATTTAAGGTAAGGCGCCTCACGAAGGCGGAATAAAGGACAATAGTCTTCTGCCAAGTCAAGTAGTTTGCTGGTCGACCGGCTGGTCGTCTCAGAGCTAACACCCCGCTCAATTGTTCCGAAGCTTTTCGAGGTAAAGACTATTGCCAAACGGACCTCTTCACAATAACGTACGTATGTGTCCTCGTGGTTTCTATTACTGACGTTTTTGTTCTTCACTGGAATCAGACAATAGCAGAAGCATTACCTCGGAGTCGAATTTCAACACATTGGAAATCATAGAACTGTGCCTGAATTGTTATTCAAGCCGTGCGATTTAAGGCTAGTATAGTAGCTCTGCAATCCGACTACTGCTGTATTAAGCCTCTAGTTACCTGAGAGGTTCCTGAAAGAAACTGCATTTAACATTGATGAGACATGCGCGTATTTTTTTTACCAACATGTACCCTTAGGCAAGTGTGGCAGAAGAAAACAAACGAATAGTCGGCCAAAATACACTAGTAATACACTTTTAAGCTACTTATCTATCCACGTAAATCTTAGATACATCCTGTAATGATCTGATATTGACATATGGATAACTGTGCCCTATGGTGTCGAAAGATTAGAACCGCGTATTTTATGGTTTTGCCATAATAACGCTCTTTTCCTCATAATGCATGCGGTGACGACTTAAACTAAATGAGCACAGTATCTCTAATAATAAACAACGTAAAGTCAGATTCGAAATTGGGAATAAGAACTAATTGTCGAGACGAGACGGAGTTTCTCGTAAAAGAAGGCAATAGCGAACGTTCAAGTGCACGTTACAAGTGTAGTTGATTCGTTTGTTAAATCAAAACGTACATGGGAAAATATCGTGCACGTGTTTAGAGAATGAGAAACTTTGATAGCATGCACGTCTGTTTACATTGATGCGAGCAGGCAAAAAGGTTGTGAATAAGGCGGGCATTATTGCTGTTTGATTGTGTTTGGCGATTCATTAGCTTACTATTGAAGTTAAGTATCTAGGAATATATCGGTAAGTGTAACATTCTTTTTTTGTCGCGTTCTTGACCTACTGTGGCAACCGAATATACTAGTCTCAGTGGGATAAGCATGTTCTTATTTTGGTGACTGTTTTTGTTTGAGGCTAAACAGAAGGGCCTAAGAATAGTTTCTTAAAAATGAAAAATTTTCCCTTGAAGGGCTCTGCATTTTTATTAAAGAAGATAGTTTTGTGCGCATGCGAATCCTTCGAAATTCCTAAGGATTATACTGTCGTGGTGAAACGTTGTACATATACGACCATGTATTATTACACGTTAGATGTGATTCACGAATAAATGTGTCGGCTGCTGGCGATAGTCGGGTTGATTTACTGAGACGACGAGGACGTTTGCCCCATTTCATCATACATGATACACAATATCTGGCAGGTTTCTATGTTTTTATTTATGGATTTATGTTTTTATTTATGTTCTATGGATTTAATTAAGTGTTTTATAATATTAAGCAATAACAATCTATAACTTGTCGTTGTCGTAGAGCTTATCTAAAAATCATATTTAAAATAATGGTGCTTTTACTCCGTAGATGAATTCGAAGGTCGAAACGTTGTGCCAGCTAGATGTACTGACAATACATCTGTATGGTTGGTTCAGCCACTTAACCTGCCATAGAGTAGCTTTAGTAATAATTAATCCATTACCCTTAGTACATGTCTTGTCCAGACCTACTCCTTAATGGCTCGAGTTTATGTTCACCCCATTTGATTGTTGTCATTGCAGTCGATTCGTTTCCATTAAGAAAGCGGCACATGGCTATCTCGTTGGACCAATCGTGCCAGGATGCTTTGTTGTATGAGTATATTAGTCGACGAACAAGCAAGCAAGCCGACGGGCTAGATCGAAAGCATCACACATTTCATATTGGTTACTGGTTGCCATGCTTCCATCTGTGTGCCGATCGTTCGCAGACCGATTGAGTACAGCTTGTCCATCGGAAATGAGCGACTTAATGGTAGCAGAGACTACGCTTACTGCTCGAAGTCTGTCAATGCGCGAAATAGTTCCTACAGGGGTTGTTAACTCCTGCTTAACCTTTGTAGATGAGCCTCGACGCTCCTACGCGTGTGACAGTCCACGCCAAACCATAACAAAGTGACGTTGTTTAAATTGCAGCGCTTTGGAAAGATACGATTTTCTCCAAACCGGGTAGCAGCTCTTCGCGTTGCGGTTGGGTTTTTCCCACGGGTTTAGTAGTATTCTGCTGTATGAAGTCCCCGGATGATGAAAAAGAAGTAAACATCTACCAAGTAATACACGGTTTTTGACCTATGCTGACACGGATGACGAAACAACTTCAATTGGATGGAGACTTTGCTGAAACAAAGGCTATGTCCATTTGACCAGATCATTGACATAAGCATAGCGAAGCATGTGACCGTATACGATTGAATAAACACTGCACAAAAGAGTATCGTAGCTCAAACTCATTTGAATCCTCAAACCGATCTGTTGAAAGGGTACACATTATTTTAGGCTATGCACTAATACAGTTAAAATTGTCCATAGGCTAGAAATAAATTTAAACTATATTAGGATTGATTGTACCTATAATTGGTATAATATACTAGTACATATCATCCTTTAACCTTTAAAGCTATAACGTGAAAATCTCAAAAAAGCTGCATTTAGTATCTACCTTCTCTAAGTATAGTTCTTGTCAGTTTTATAACGTGAAAATGCGTTTAGGAAGAAGACGTTTTCCTCAGCTGAGAAGACAGCTTCCGAAACATCATAGTACGATAAGCATTAGACGTATTATTAGGCAGCCTTATACCGTTGCGGGCTTTGAAGAGTCAGAGCTTCTTATATCGGTCGCTTTATCCAAATATCTGTTCCCCTTGATAGGACAATCGTTGTGTGGTCACAGCGAGTGAATTCCTGTTTGCTTGCGTAGCTGCTAGTATGTGCCGGACTGCCGCGTTAAATAATAATAATAAATAAAATGATCGGCTTCATTTTATTGCAATCTTTCTTACTTTTCATTCATTGCAAAAGCCCTAGAGATGTGATGGCGGACCATCGTCATTGATGCTTCCGTGTCCCCTAAAATGGCACTTTTATCCGATGAACGTTATACCATCATGAACGATAATGTGTAGTGGTCTTTTAAAAGATTAACGGCTAGCTGCAATGAAAATTAGAGTAATTGTAAGGGCAAGAGCCCTGTTTTGCCGGAAGGCTTGGGTGTGGCTGACGTTTCCATAGACAGTTAGATTGCGATTTTTAGCGAGCTACCTAATTGTTTTACATCGAGTTTCGACCTGTCTTCAGTCGAATAAAATTCTCTTGCCTAAAGTTTACTCGTATTCTGTTTCGTCTTATTCAGCTGTAGTTCTGACATAAAGGTCCTATACAATGTAATAGCATCGAAACGAAATCTCCATGCTAGTAACAACTCTGTTGACAATTAGGCTCATTCTAACAGGCCATCATGATAACCCAACTATTAAAATCTAAACACTCTGTTTAGTGAGAAATAGGTGTGATTTATTTCCGACTATAGGCGTTTTAGACTAGATGTTGGTAAGCAAACTTACTTTAAAACTACAAAATATAGGATCCTTACGAAAAAGCTGTCCTAATAGATGTTTTGCTAGATAATATGCAAGAAAAATTATACTTTTGGTAATAATGATGAAATCATAAAATTCTCCTTGTAAGAGTAACATACCGTTTGCTAATAGGACCGATCAAAAGCCAGTGAAGTTCGAACGCTACTCAACTTCACACTAACGTCAAGCTGCAGATGCAGCAATTTTTATGCATCTCGACTTCAAAAAGAGGGCAATTTTTTAATTATATAAACCTGCTTTCGATCCAAACTGTCGCATTATAACCTCTTGTAATTTGTAAAAATCTCGTTTCCCATACATCGTCGGTATCTGTAACCACTTCCTACACAACTTGTTTTTTAACCGCATACGAATCCGTCACCGTTGAGCCTGTCATTAGCTGCTTATGTAGTTGAAGTTGTCCGGCCGGTAATGGTAGTATTTTGGTAGACTTTATATTTTTAGCCCATAAGAACAAATGGAGATCTCAAACGGATTACGGTGCAGACGTCCGCAGTGGGCTTAGGTCTTGTAACAGTGAAGGCTACCGCCATGGGACTTGGTCGTCGGAGATCATGGACGAGCTGCGGCTCAACTTGCATATGTACTGAAAGACACAATTAGTGATAATTTATGTGAATTGATTGACACCTTTTTAAAAACCGTTGTATTTATTACTCCGTCACCTCATGCGCTTACTTTCCTTTCAGGCGAGACCCCTCGTACGTAGGAATCAGTTGCACAAATTATGGCTATGCAGACTACTCACGTCTAAGTCGAAACTTTACTCCCGTCAGCCGAGTAGCTTTGGATCCTCCACCTGAAGGAGCGCCGTTTGCAACTGCCCTTACGAATAACGCCTTCCACAACCTTGTATGTACTTGATATTATCGCCCATATATACATGAATGTTTTCCTATATAGAAGTACATTTGCATACTTCTGATGACATTCCGAACATATGTGGGTGAAATATTTAGTTTAGGTATATTTCAGCGGGATTCTGACTTGAAAGTCAGTCGATAACAAATTTTTGTTACACCATTACGCCTATTTCCCTAATCACATTAAATAATTTAAAAATTCAAAAACTTCCTCTACAAGAAACTCTGTTAGTTACCACGTTATTTTTCGAAATATATTGTTTGGAAGAGTTTGCATAAAAAATTTGCGAAAAGCTTAACACATGTACTTCCAACATCTGCTGTAAAGATGCTGTCATCAATGCAACGGAAATCTACTAGAATCGAATTCTTGTTGTAACCATATCCAAATTACCTTGATTCATCAAAAATGAAGCCTCTTCACAAACAGCTAACGTGCTACGTAAGCCAGTACAAAAGATCCAAGTCTATTTTTTAAAATCATAGTGAATCATGTTTATACAATATATATCTTCTACGAAAACACTATTAAGTCTGCATGCTCCGTTACGCCGTCCCATGATAGAATATGAGCATCGATGATCGTCTGTTGCC
The DNA here is from genome assembly GCF_002532875.2 of Varroa jacobsoni. Classification (NCBI taxonomy): domain Eukaryota; kingdom Metazoa; phylum Arthropoda; class Arachnida; order Mesostigmata; family Varroidae; genus Varroa; species Varroa jacobsoni. The sequence continues at coordinate 482,854 of NW_019213783.1, forward strand.
ATAACTAGTCTACTGATATTATGCTGAGAGTGATACTATTGCATGGTTAGCTGCTCGGTCTAGACAGAAGTTATAATTTTTTAGCAACTTCATCCGCATATATCACACGACTATTACACTAATATATATATCTAAATAGTGAAACGTGAAATCTGTCTGAAAGCATCTGGAAACGTAAACGTTTGCAAAAGTGTTGATAGTTTTCGCTATGATTCTGTATGTATAGTACAAGTAGAAAAAAACAATTACTTTCTAACACCGGTGAACTAGTTTTTATCCATCGCATTTATATAGTGTAGCTCTGGCGGTACTGCCGCATTTTAAATAAATTTATGACCTCAATAATTGAATATTTGATTGGCTTTTTATTTTAATCCGATTGCAGAGTGCGGTTTGTTCACCTGTGAACGAGATTCGAATTGAGACTGCGTTCGAGGTAGCAGCTCCTCAACAAAACGGAGGTAACTCGATAAAACGGTTTTCCCAAACATTGGCTCCAATCAGTGCATGAAAAACTAACCCAAATGAACTTTGCGGGTATTTGCGGATGCTGAAACCGATTATGGCAAAGCGAGAAATATATTCGTAGAAGAAAGATATTTTGTAGTTGAGCGGCTTCATTTCGCAAATGCCAGCCCTTGTCTCATATTTTCAAGCAAAATCTGTGACACGTGATCGAAAATTAAACAACCGTTATGCTGCAAACGGAGATAATCAAATACGCACATTTGCTAAATGGCCATCTTTTATATACCCAAGTTATCATCCTGGTGTTTCTAGTCAAACATACAATATACGTCATATTTCTTTCATCTTTTGTTTCCAGGTAAAAACGAAAGACCATCGATAATAGCTCAGCGTATACAGTCATTATATGGTGAAAAGACCAAAGAGGAGTTTAAGAAACGTTCGAAGAGCGCAGGGCCTTTTCAAAGAAGTCCCTACGAAATACCCAGGTACAGTATATAATGATCAGTACTACAAACAACACACACGTTTTATGCATTTTTATTGAATACTAGTTAGAATATTTAAACGAATTATTTATTCGACGAATCCAACAGTCTGATTAAATAACAACTTGATTCCTAATTGCATTTTAGCTAGGGCTATCGGTTTTAAGGAACAATGGTTTTGCTAATATATTCTCTTGACTGATCACTGGCTTTGCCTAGATTCCATGTCGATTTCTTTAACGAAAAGGTACTTTGTCAATTACAGTTATAAGGCTGGTGTTCTAGACTCAGGCAGCAAATTTGATATAGAGAAAGAAGAACTACGGCCGTCCAATTTTCCAAAAAGCGTCAAGGAAAAAACAGCATTTGTAGAGAAGCTGATTAAGAAGGATGTTAAGGAAGGAGTGAAGCCGCTTGAAGAGCTCAAAAAGCCGCCAAGGTTCGAGATCCCGTCAAGGCAAAAATCCGAAGAATATTACAGACAGCAGCGCGAGATTGAAAAACAAAAAGCCCTGCTTTTCAGTCAAAGGTAATTTAAAGCCGTGTTACTCTCGAACCATATCTGCTAGCATACAGAAGACTGCAATGAACTGGCTGCAGGTTACGTCTGTAAGGTAGACTTCTATCACTATCGTGGATTTTCCTACAAACATCTTTCAAAACAATTCAATAGCATTTTTTTATTTTACTAAGATATGTAATATCACGAAATTAAAGTAATAATTTTTGCCTTTACTTAAAAACTTATAGATATGATATCTGAAAGAAGTCTGCGATTAAAATCCACATGAGTTTTCAGGAATCGATTTTTTAAATATTTAAAACATAAAATGTTTCCATCCTTAAAGCTACAGTCAAGTCCTAATAGGTACTTTTTGCACAAGATAGGATTTTTTGTTACGAGTCTTAGATTGGAAGTTTTTTTATTGAAGGATTAAGAAGAGTATCCTGTTCCTTTATGCATCATTCCAATGCGTCCTTGATCAAGGGGTACTACAGCTGCCGAAAAAAGGCTCTTTCGTTGTTAGGCTCTACCTTAATGTCCGGTATCACCGTTAGGCATTGAGCCGGTTTGTTAAGCTCGCCAGCCTTGCCGCAAATAATCTTCTTTTTGCCGGCTGAAGTTTATTCGTAAGGCTGTAATCTTTATTTCAGTACTTTTTGGACATGCACTTATCGGAACATAATATATATGTTCCGATGTTTAATATATAAACATTTTGACAAGTCCGCAACTGTTTATGTAAGTTAAAGATCTAATGATAATTTTTTAGTGCTGCAAAGAGGTCCGACGTATTGTTTTCAAAAATAGTTTTTTTTTTGTAATGTAACGTCTGTTCCTCAGAATGCTTTAACTGTTCATCGTATGCGAGTATTACAATAGCACATATTGTAAACATATCTTTACAGGTTAAAGGAAGCTGAAGAACGCCGCAAGGCTCAGGAAGCCGTCGAAGCAGAACAGCGAAGGGTCGCTGAAGAACGGAGGGTGGCTGAAGAGCAACTTCAGGCAGAGTCAGAGAAACAGAAGCATTCAAGGAGCACAGTTGAAACGATACCTCAATACAGCAAGGTAACCGTGACGTAATAATCATAACAACCACCAAAAACGGTTGCTTGAACAGCGACAGTCTTGATATTAATTAAGTATGAACTGATTGATAACTAAATTAAGACTATGTAGTGAATGTATTTATTACCAGATTATAGAGACGCGTCACTTGTTAAAGACAACCTTTAAACGTTACGGTATCGTGATCGGGTTGCTCACTGAAGATATTTGATGTCTACCGGTGGCCAACCATGGCTACTTCTTTTCGGTAACAGGTTGAGCGCGAACAGGTCCAAGTGGTAGAGCTTATAAACACAAGTTTGGGAAGTAGCGATTCCCTAATCGAAGGCGACGGGGACGCTGATACGGTGGCAACCGACGGAAGCAGTGCTCACACCAGTCGTAGTGCCAATATAAGTGAAGATCAAGGCGTAGATGAGATCGACCTTGAACAACTACAACGAGAGGTTACGATCAGAACGGAGGAAATCACAGAAACCCGGGTCGAGGAACTGGAAGATGGAAGTTTTATCAGCGGTTCGACGATTACGAAGACAACCACAGTGGTGAACAGTTCGGGCTGTCAATCCGCCGGGGTCGAAGAGGTATTTGGTGAGTAATTAAATATCGCCTTTGCATTTGTTCAGCATTAAACGAATTATCAGTTAGTATGTCATTTATTACCATTAAATATACTTGGCAATCTTCTGTTTCTACGTATAGTTCTAATCGGCATCGTAGATTTCATCCAGTAAAATTTATTCACCTTTGTTAGATACCAGCAGATGAGACCATTAACGACAACAAAAACAGCATTTGTGATCTAACTGTAATAAGTGGCTTTATATTTTAAGTCGCTGGAAGTCAGACAATAACGTAGTTAACAATTCTGTTTCGTGACGTGCGTCGGGTTGCAAATTCACTACGATACAGGTGAGGATACCACGGGCGAGCTAAGCTCTCTGAATAAGGACAGTTATATCTACGCAAAGGAGAAGGAGAAGAACGTCACAAGAGAGATTGGCGAACAGGGCAAGCAGGTGAGTGTCAATAGAATGAAGGACGCCTGTTTACTTCTGCAAGGATATTATCGGAGATTGCTGATCGTTGGGTTCAAGGAGTGACTTGCTTTATTGCAGGCAAGTCCGCATCCTGATACTTGGGAAGGATCATCGGGAATAACAGAAATTGAAGGAAGTGACGAAGCAATGGCGGGGAGAGAGTTTCTCACAAAACTTGACGATGCTGAAGATCGTATCCGCAAGAGGGTGCAAATTACAGAGGAATATCTAAAGGAGACTCACTCAGAAGAAGTTCGTTTCTATTTGTCAAATTTATTAGTGAACAATTGTTTCCTTGTAGGTTAAACTAGTAAGTTGGAATAGTGTTAGTTTGAGAACACCAGGCTTGTTCATATATCTGATGAACAGAATCTAGTTCGCAGCTTTCTGCTAGCGCAACATACTTATTGCGACAATCTCTGCTATTTCAGGTCCATGGTCGTCTACGGGCTGCGATTGGCAAAGGCAATCTGTTGATCGCACAAAAATGCAAACAATTCCGTGGTCTATGTGAGAAAAACTTAGGGGAGCCGGTTGAAGGCGAGTTTCCTACTACTCGAGGTGATCTCGAAGGATTTTGGGATATGATCCTTATTCAAATTGATCAGGTAACTGCCTATTATAGAAATGTTCTTGGATCTGAATTGATTTCCAGCATGACAGATACCACTAGTACGTAAAATGTTTTAGTGGCTAAAGTTCAAAATGATGGTGCGCAAAACAGAATGGAGTATACCTGGGTAGCCACAAAGGTTTCGCACATATTTACTAGCTTATAAAAATCGTTTCTCTACTTTAGGTGTTGGGTACGTTCACTGAAATCGAAGCTATGCGCGCCAATGGCTGGAAGGAAGTTCCTAGGGAAAGTTCTCATGCCAAAAGTACGATTTCGGACTCGCCTGTCAAAAAGAAACTTCCTAATCCGCTCAGACCCCGAAACGGGTCAGCTAGTGCAGACAAACAACGCGAGGAGGCAAGGAAGAGACTAATGGTAGGTCTAATATAAGAAAAATTGATCTTTCTATACGCCGTTACCCGCTTAGTATTCCGAATTAGACCTCCGTCATATGACTTGATGTTTTTGTTCTTTTAGGAGGCGAAACGTGCCGCCAAAGAGCGTGCCGACCAGCCAGGCGGCGACACAGACGTAATTTTGTGAAGGCACCCTAAGGATCCGTTGGCGTTTATCACTAAAAAGACGTGACGATGAAATTAATAACCACTATAAGTAAAATTAAGTTTTGTCAGTTTTACTCACGATTGATTCAATTTATGCTACTGCTTGCAGCAAGCAGTTCACGCCAGCTTTAGCCTGAGCCGGCCAGGAAGCTTACTTCAGGACTAGTACAAACGACAATGCTTCAGATCATTGTCGTTATGTATCACGACCAGCAACCATTACGACGAAGAGTTATCATCAAATTTTGTGAAAAATGAAAACTGTTAGGACCCTACGCCATGTGTGGAGATATTCGACGATTTAGGAAGTATCTGCAACAACGTTACAACTATTGCAACTCGTTGATGTATATTTGCGCGTATGTCGTTTTTATTTTAGATATACGCAAATTATAGTTTATAATCGTATTAATATTATTATATTAGCAGTAATATAGTAAACAGTAGTTTAAATGTTCTAACTCGGTTACCAGGGGGTGAAGGTGTTGATAAAAAAAACATGAAACAAATTCAGGGAGAAGCTGTGACGGTGATGAGAAGCTGGTGACCAAAATGAAGAAGAATCTGGCACAAAAAAAAAATAACGAGAACGGCGACAACAACATAAAACTAAAAAAGAAAACTATTAGGTATGTAGTGGTGTGAGCCATAATACAAGGCAAGAACACTTCGAACTGTCCATTCCAGTACGCTTTGTTCGTCGTCTATCAAACATTTGTGTTTATTTATGTACAGGTTGTATAATTAAACGTAATTTTATGTCGAAAAGTTGCATTTCTCTTGCGAAGTCAAATTGGATCTATTTGCTTTATTCGAAAATTGCATAATAATGTATTATTTGCGATGTATGTATTTCACTCATCTTGCTCGGGCACTGTATAACACGTTCCCAGGTAACAATGCGGTCCACTGTCTGATTCCACGAATTTTATTCTGTCCATTATCATTGGCTGGCTAAGTTTCAGATTGATTCTGTAGAATCGTGGAGGGTTTGTTTCGATGCGGTTCTCAATAATTTTTTTTTGTGCGATGTCATTTCTTTTCTAACGTTTTGTTGAAACTGAGCACTTCGGCATGAGCACGTACCTGTTGAATATTATTCTACACGTTGCAATGAGTTTCTGGTCGCCTAACTGTTGTCTTATACGAAAGGAGTGTGGTTCTTATACCATCAATTTTCTAGCTTTCCTTTGCAAAGGTATTAGTGCGCATGAATCGACAGACAGATGCGATAGATATGTGGGTTGTATAGCGGCGATAAGAAACTGTTTTAAGCTTCGTGTATAGTATTTGGCTTTCTATCTACCAATGTAGTACGGCCAAGCGAGAGGATTCGGCAAATTTAACATTACCATAACTATTATTCGAAATTACATGCAAGTCGTGGTCACTGACAGCCGAACAAACATCGACTTATAAACGAACGCGCCATAAAACAGAACGAGTAGATAATGGCCAGTGTTTGTAGAATCTATTATTTATCAATAAAAACACTGAAATGATACTAAATAGTTATATAATATATATATATATATATATATATATATATAATATAAATGAAATGGCCAGAGGTGGTCACGAGTGATTTGTTGAGTAGTGTGCAGAGTACGCTAAACTATATATATATATATATATATATATATATAAATATAACATTTTAAGGTATAAAAAAATTAGTATCTTACCCAAGAACACTAGTAATTGGATATGGATAATGATTGTAATACGGGAAGGACTAAAGAAGACACCTGTGCGTGTTCTACGTTGGAAAAATACCAGTCCCAGTGTGAACCAATTCCATATACATTTTTATATTCAATAATGAATCTATATATACAAATCAATAAAGATATGCGCTCTATCATGCTAACTCCGACTCCTCTCTTAACATTTTTGGCTTATGTTATGAATTTATTATAATATCTCAGCGCTCGATCGTCTCTAGTGGAAGTTGCAGCTATGAGAAGGGGTCTGCAGTATTGTCAGGGGCCTTTTGAAGTGCGTGAATCCTGACGAATGAAAGGTTCTCCCAAGGGCTATCGGTAACAACAGCCTGAGAGCGCTTGAACAGCAAGTCCATCCAGCTAAACTGGGCTTTTAGAACCGAAGGTTGAGCAGCCGGATCAACTTAGAAAAACAAATTGCTGTCAATCGAAGTCATCGTTAGCTGGCCACCGATGAGGAAGACAGCACCACGCCGAACAGATGAACCGTGGCCAACAGGTTTTACATGCCCCGACGATCGAGGATTGCTTGGTTGTGATAGCATTGATGGCCGGAGGGCCGGCCCCAATGCGCAACAGGGAGAGGCAAGTGTGGCTCTCTTTTCTCTCCAGAACCTAAATGCAGACACAGCCTTGTACAAATAGAGACTTGAACAACCGGCATTTTTAATGTAGCGCCTTTCTACTGTGTGCACCTGTTCGTTGCACATGGAACGCGCCCACCAAGTTCTTCTTTTGCCTGACGTGGTAAATACCGAAACCTATGCGTAACGTTTGATAAAAATTTTTCTATCTACATTGAGACCCTCTATTGATTCGCAAGCACAAGCCGTGGTTTAATTATAAGATATTATGCGCAGTGCTCTCTTTAGTCGCAGCGAAGGAGGAGGAAATTTCAATACATCTCGATATTCTTCAACAAAACTTCTCAGTCCGAAAATCTGTGCAAAGGTCTTCGCAGTCTACGCAACAAGACAGCCCCCGGTCCCGATAGGGTTTGCAATAAGTATCGCAAATGCGCCATCGTTCTGACACGGTGCTGGAAATCACTGCTTAATTAATGTTCGATACTGGTAAAGTACTAACCCTGCAGAGAGATGCTAACCTGGTAATGATCCTCAAGGAAAAGGGCGACCCAACTCTACGTTCTTCATGGGAGAGAAAGTTTTTGTAATAAGTTGCTCTCCGGCTTGCCAATGAAAAAACATAGATGAGCCGGTTACAAACCGTATCCGCCATCCTAAAGCAACGTGGGTTCCGGCGAAAATGTTGTACAGAAATAGCGTACAGGATCTTGATGACCGGCGCCAAAAGGGCACTGGTCACGCCCGCAATCCATTGTATGTGATATTCATAGACAGTTTTCTGCTTGGCGAATGGGGACAGAATTATTCTTACCCTAACGGACGTGAATATCTTCAGCCTTTTCGTTGCGTTTCTACAGTAAAACAGACGAACCATCGATCACGAAGTAGCTGAATTCCTACCTTTCATACAGACAACTGACCTGGCCGAGGCGGACACCCTAAGTCCATTCTCATTCCCCGTTTTGCTAAAGGCCCTCCATGATCAAGTAAGCGCCCCCAAAAAATTACGCAAAGTCATTTTGTAGGCAGACGACTCATTGATACACGGGTCGAACAGGTTCCAAATGCAGCAAGCTTTAGCTCGACTTCACGGGTCAATCATGAATTGGGAACTGACTGTAAACATGAGCGAGACGGGATCAGTTGAGTTTAGAAGAGGAAGAAGGACAGCGGTCACTGATGCCGGTTCGCCTGTGTTCTGTATTTGAACTTAGTGGTCTTTGCGGACGGAAGATGTTTCGCCCGTTATGTTACCGAAAAATGCATTAAGATAGCGTCTGTCCCACGGGTGACGAGTTGCGTCGTCGCTTGTCTCTTTTCAGCTTGCTCGACCTCAAGGCAACTCCGATCTTATGTAGTACGTGCTGTTTGGGAAGATCTTAAAGGGAAAAATGTCAAACAATTAAATCGCGTCAAAGCCTTCCTTTCCGTAAAACCACTCAAATAACACATGGCCACCCGAAATCGTCCGCCGTATCCCTTAGCCAAACCGTCAGTGCGATTTAAGGGCCTACATTGTCTTTTGAGCTCCAATCAACAGAAATCTTTAAACCTCTAAAGCAGAGATCGATGAGGACTTTTTGTGTAATGAGGAACGACGAGTGGGAAGGATGGACCAGCTAAACATAGATATTGTCACTCGCTTTGCCGTGCATGGATTCCATGGTAGACTCTGCAGAGAACCGGGTTCCCATAAATCTGACGATACATACATATCCTTGAAATGTACTGGAAATTGTGATACGTACCATAACGCTCGTTGTCCTCTAGTGCCATTTTTAGGACATCTGGCAAATCTCTCAAATTAGTTTGTAAGATTAATTTAACTGAGTCCCCTATAAGTATGTTAATGGTCCTGTATATTTACTATAATTTTGGGATATCCTGTTAATTGTCTGTATATATGAGGTACTTTGCTTCCACCAGCAAGCGTGTATGAATTGAATTTGATAATTTTATTATAAGCTATAAAAACAAACTTCAAAATAAGTATTGATTAACAAATTTCTTTGCATTTTAACTCCTAACCTTGTAGAAACTATTATTTAGCTGCAAGATAACTAAATTTTCAAATTTTGCGTTCGTTTTGGTTGATTAAGCATTAAAAAATGTTTATCCAATACATATTGCGGGGCTTAAATCGGCGCTGTTTTTAGGCTGTATCTTGATACACGATGAATGTATTTTTTTTAGCATTTAAATAAAAAATAAGTGTTTCGACACTAACCAGAGTAGCTAAGAAAAACATTATTGCTTTTTTGTCGATGCGATTTGTTGGAACACTTTTACGGGTATTGCAAAACAAGCTCCTCAAGCAAAAACGTAGTCGGCTTTTTCGAATCAAATGAAAACTGTGATTTGCTTCTGGATTGTCATGTCAGAGCTGATATTTGTCTTGTGGCTTCAGATGCTCATAAATATTAATAATTGCAACTTACAACTATGTTAGACATAACATTCCCACTATTGGTGCCTTGGAACATTACAAGAATTTTGGTACAACTTTTTAATTTATATAAAACGAAGGTCCCCTCGATCAGAACTTAGGTAAACGTTTCGCGTGTATGCAGTCGGCTTAAATCAAAATGATGGTATAAATAATGTGTTATGATTTTTTTAGACTTCATTTATATTTGCTAAACAAAAAAGTCACTTTTAATCTCTTTGTATACAAACCGAGTTAGCTTGCTTTAATTAAATATTGCAAGAAAATAACAAAATCTTAATTTAGAGTATTCCTTTGCGCGGCTGCGTAAAATTTCAAAATTACAAGAGTACGGGCAGGGAAAATATTGGCGCCTTCGGTAACCGCGCCTTTTCGCACGCGCTTATATTTCGCCACAGTCCAACTTGTCTGCGCCTTCCGAGATTTAGTGCGCGCCATTTACATGTTGCTTCGTCTGTTCTTCTCACGGTAAATTTCAAGTGGAAGTTTTGAGTGATTTTTGTAACCAAATCTGTGGACTGTTATCATATACGAAATTCAGGAGCTAGTGTTAAGGTAAGCACCGCTTAACAATGGCATATCTCGGTTATAGTCGTGCGTTGGGATGTTGGGGTGCGTACAGGAGATTTGCAAACCTCCAAGATGGCCGCTTACAGATCGGTGTCTATCCTTCAAAAAAAAATTGGCTAAGTTTCGGCGGTATATTTTTTAACTCTTACAAAAAGTAACTATTATGGATAATTGCACCTAGCAAAAGCGCTGAGGTTTGGACATACGTCGTATGGTAAATCGAATAATACTGGGTAGATGATCTTTTAAGTCTCTGAAGTGAAAAATCAAACAGCATACATAAGCTCATTGTACATACAGATGAACTACAATCAGCTGAGCCGAGGGTAGTTGCTAGTTATCTGTCATAATATTGACTATGGTCATTTGGGATATTGTCAAAATACAATATATTTAAAAGAAAATTGTTGCGGGAATTACGGAGCTGGATAATTTATTGACTTGACTTCAATCCCGCGGGAATATGGTTTAGTTTCGCCGCGCAGAAAATTAGCTGCACTCATTATGTGGCGCACATTATGCTGTAATGAGGTGAATAAAATTTAATATATACCGAAAGATATCGCTGAAATGCGTGCAAATTGTTCGACGTGTATACGGTATCGAAATATATACACTATATTACGGGTGCAGCGTGCTAATACCAAAAAGCTCACCAATACTACTGGCAGATATTAATCGATTTTTTTAACTAAATCCAAATTTATTTATAACTACCTCGGTTTTACTAAATTATACTGTTTGGCAAAATACAGAGTATAGGGAAATAGAAAATACAAAATAGGATATAGAAACAACAATATACGATTTTCTCTGCAAGAGGAAATTCTATCACTAAATAAGTGGCCCGGAAATTCAGGGTGTACCAGTTTAGAAATTGTTCTCTCCAGCATTTTTGTTAAAATATTGTATATAATAGTCCTTTATTAAACACTAGTTGTTTGTGAGCGTCAGACATAAAGAAACTTCAACATAGCGACTGTGAGCTAGAATGTATTCATTTATTCATTTCTTCCCTCTGGAACACTTTTCAGATGTTACCGGCAAGTGGCATCAGCGCTGGTGCTATAGCAGGTACTAGCAATTCCACCATCACACTTCCGGGAGCTAATTCTATTGAAAATGGTCAAACAGTTTATATCGTCGAAAGTACTTCACCCCCCCAAGCCATAGTACCGCCACAGGTTAGTAAAGGGTAACGAATGAATTATTAAAAACTTTTTCATAAGAGATAAAGTCTTTGACCAGTTATATCCCACTTAAATCCTGTTGAGCGTGGCGTAGAAGAAAATGTTTGAAATATTGCGTAAGGAAAAAATCCGCTGCGGTAACCTCATGTACGTGCGGTAACCTTATGGCAAGAAGTCAATTCATTCATTTTCATATACTAGGGATAGAGGCTGAATGGTAATTGTCCGACGTTTTGTCCATCCACTATGAGAGTCATTGCTATTCTTGACAGTAAATCCCTAAAGTTATTGGTCCGGGGATATTTGTTTGAATAACATCTTGCATAAGTCATATATTATATAATAATATATAAATTTGTTTTACGTTTGTAGTAGGTTATATTTTGCATTGGTAGGTTATAATTACGCAAAGAAAGATAATTATGACAGAGGAATGCTGCTTAATTGTACATCCTAGTTTTGATAGCTAAAATATCATTATTTTAGCGTTTCTAGAAAGTTATACGAACACGTTATTATTTTTAAGTTACCTTGTCTTCTTCGATTTCGTCTTGTCGAGGAAGAAAGAAAGAGCTATTTAGACTCAAATGTTTAATTAATTAGAGAGTTCAGTAAATCATATAAGTAAGAGTTATAGTTTTTTTATGTTGCAAGGGTCATTGTGGCATTGCTGTAACACAGTGTTAGAATATTATTAACTCAATATGTATTGTACAGAAAGAGCTTCATACTAAAAACAAACGCATTTATATATTCAAACTGAAAAAACTGTTTTGAGGATTACACAAGCTTTCAGCGGCCATGGCCAACGCTAATGCATCTGGTCTAGGTACATAATTACAATTTGTACAATAATAAGTCGTAGAAGTGTTTACCTTAAGAAGTAATTCAAATTGAAGGGGGGGGGGGTGAATGTACTATTCTGTTCATTTTTGGGCATCATTTTCTTGGTGCTATGTTTCGGCATCTTGCTGGGCATTGAAGTAGCAAGCAAAGCCAATTTCTTATTACGTAATTGAGGAGTCTACTACGACGTGGGGATAAGCTTTTTACAATTTCGTATTCTTTGTGCTATTGCAGTTTTTGATGCACGGAAATATTTTGAGAACCCTTTAATAAAGGCTTCACCTTGAGTAAAAGAACTAAGTAGGTAATGGCAATAATAAATCATTGAAGTGGAGCTTAAAGATTAAATTAAATCATAAAAGCCTTAAAAAGCTTACCCTAAAAATATGCTGCTTATCAAACTGATGAAACTTATTTATCAATGTGAAGACGCGCTTCAGTTACATCTTCAATCTTGATAATAAGTTCCAAGTTATTGTGGCACATGTAAGCACATTAAACAATCATAATAGACATGACACAACAAGACGGTTTCCTTAACTAGTTTGGAACACTTCAACAATACACATAAATCTCTGTACATCCGTGTCTACTTGAAGTTGAAGTTTCTCGGAGTAGATTCAGAGACATCACCGGGTTATCAGAAGACAACCATTAATAGCATTAACTACTACAGTGGACTGAAAAATATCTAAAAAATAAAAATAAACAGATCTACCTCAAAATATCTGTACAGTGACCCTAAACTGACGCAAGAAAATTGCGGAACAACAAAAGAAGATTGTTGCCTGCAAACGTACGCCATATCTTTATAGCACCTTTGTACGACTTACGTATGTATATTAATAAACGTCATTCTGACAACAGCTAGCGAAGCAAAACCATTTTGTGATAGCCATTACGGTATTTTTGGCTAGTCGCGAATGCTACTACAAGTTTGGCCAACTCTTACTTCGAAGATACATTTATGTGTAATACATTATTATCAGACATTAAAGATTTGCCGCCGTAACCCTCTCAGTACGAATTCAACAAACAATATTTTGGAATGTGTTCCGCGAAAAGGCCTTCTCTGCAGAGTCTACGTTCCGCGGATTAGCCACAGTGTGAGGTTTGTTCTGTTGGCTAGGCTGAGAAATTTGTTTTGTGTTGGAACGAAGTACAGAAACTGCTGTGCTACAGCGATCGGCGTTCGACAGGAAAGCCGGTGCCTCAAGACAACGATTTTTTGTCTTCCATGTAATTTGTTTTCGAGAGTGTGACTCAAGGATATCATCAGTGAGACAACGTGAAGTGTCACGCGTTGGTAAGTATCTTACTGTTACTTAAGAAAGTCAGCATGGTGACGTGGAGATGTCATTTGCTATTATTGGTACTTAAAGTTACTACAAATAACGGGCCTCTTTTGTGATAATACCATTAGTTATCGTGGCCTAGAAATTTATTACGCTAAGCGACTGGTATTCATGGTCAGATTTTTTTTTGCCATAAGTAATAAGAGGCAGGTGGAAGTTTTGTTCTTACTTTCGAGGTTATATGTTACTAACAATGCGAGTGATTAAAATTGTTGCGCATAAGTAAATAGAATTGATATATATATATACACTTTTTTTTATTGTGTTTAACAAATGGTTGATATTCTTGTGCAATAATTACCGCAAAAATTTTCTATTTTTTCGTTTGTGAAAACCGTCAGATAATTACTCTTTATATAGCTCGCAACAATCTTTTTGCGGTAACGCCAGTTTTACCAAGTAGCGATTAATATGTGGCGTGATTACTACGTAGGCGTAAACTCCTGTTACTCTTATTGAAGTCTGCACGGACGCAGTTTATTGGCCCTGTGTAGGTTATTTTTGTGAAATGTCTATTAGTGCGTAGACGAAATTACATTTACAAATTACGTTGATATATGCGGTAGTGAATCTAGTGGAGCGGGACTGTGGCAAACTCTTCCAGCTGCTGGATATGGTAATCAAGGTTTATTTGTGCGTATTTTTGTGTGTATTGTTTGGCAAAGCACAATCTGTTGGGATGATCGCGTTAACTAGATGTGGACTCATACAGGCTGTCACTGACCTAATTTTTTTATTTTAAGCCCAGTAGGGCTGCGTGTTTGCACTAATAAAGAAATAAGAAGCTCGCGTTTTGTATTGCGTGAAGGAGATGGAGTTGGCTATGTAGTACCCTAATTTATTCTGTTTGCTTTATGCCAAATATTTATAAGATTCTATTAAAACGTTTGAAGTGTCCCTGTTCATATATTGCCAGTTGACAATGCGCTATCCTTGAAGTGTTTTCTCGTAATCAGTTAACCACGATGTAACGACCAATTGTTTAGCTTACCCTACTTCTTTGCTCTTATCCGCTACGTATAATTCATGCACGTATGCTATTATATAAATCAGTGTTTTCTGACGACTAGATAATAACACCAGTATTTGTGGGAATGATTCTGACTTTTTTTTTACTAACAAGTATATAATGTTAAAATTTTATAGCTCATAATATTGTTAGTCTTTAAACCTTTCATAACAATAGTAAATCAGGATTCATGACTGTCTCCATTTATAAACTAATCTACATTTTAGAATTCCAATACTTTTAGTGTTTCAGGCATGATCTTGTTATCCAGTGCATATAATATGTTCAAATCTGCTCAATGGTTTTATTGGATTAATAATTTCATTGTCACCAAGTATCATTCGACATGAGAGTGAAATTATATAGGAAATAGTCATCGTCTACTTTTTGCATGACAGATACTGAACAAATATTTTGAGTATCAACGTTTTTCCTTAAAAGTAATTTGTTCATACACTGCTGTTGTCGTAGTGAAGGCCCTGCACTTAATAAATCTAACGCGCCTATTTGTAGAACAAATGCATTTGTAACACAATTCCCTGCGAGACTTTTTATTCGAAGTGTTTGTAAGCTTCTCGCCATATAGCTGCGATATTGATTGTAACATACTCGCGCTTCTTTCTCACTCTTGTTCATATTGAGTCCAAGATAGCATTGTAAATTGTATCATGGGTTAATGAAATTCTGAAACGTTTTTTGAATTGACGAAATGGATAGTACCTGACAATATCTACAGCGAGCAGTACACCTTAGGCCCAAAATGAATATTCTCTAGTTGATTCCTTGGATACGTGTATCACCAATTATTGTATTTGAATGAACTCTAGAACCGAAGACAATCTGTTTGATATTAACTACGGTTTTCTGTTCCAATTTCAGACAGTTGCAGCCCACTGGGTTCGGGCGCTACTGAGTGAACATCGTAACCAGCCGTACACAATTATATGAAAATGTTTGAAATAAGCGATATGCAAAAAATAGGAGTGGGATTATCGGGTCTAGGCGTGACCTTTATCGTACTCGGTATGTTGCTGTTGTTCGACAAGGGTCTGCTTGCCTTGGGTAATATTATGTTTGTTACCGGACTCACTCTCGTTGTTGGTGTTCAGCGAACTCTATCATTTTTCTTCCAACGGCACAAGGTCCGCGCAACTGGATGTTTCCTAGGTGGAATCTTCATTGTCCTCTTTGGCTGGCCCCTGATCGGGATGTGTCTTGAATTGTATGGATTTGTTTTACTATTTTCTGGCTTCTTTCCCGTTGTTGTCAATTTCCTTCGGCGGATACCGCTACTTGGCAACATATTGAACCTGCCGGTAATTAGCACAATCGTCGACAAACTCGGCGGAAATCAAGGCAAATCAATTGTATAGTAATTAAGTAAGAATGAGAAGGAGAGAAAGAAAGAATCGAATTTTAGCAATGCGCAAATCTCGTCATATAACAACAATCCAATCTGTCTGTTCTCGCCGCGTTAGCTTCTCCACTCATCGGTAAACTTATCTCTAATTTCGTGACCTGACAAGTTGTCGAGAATTGAAGATAACGCGGCTTGAGTATTGCACCGATAAAGTCATCCATCCCGACCGCCGATTAAAATCGAAGAGGCATCAAGGGTGTCTTCCTCGTCACAACCTATCATATATGCTGCACAATGGTGTTTACTGATAGACGTTACGAGAACGCTATGATATTACAGGAGGCGTAAATATAGCCCTTGTTGTTACTTCGTTGAATAAGCAAGATAAAAGGAAAAAGAGAGACACGTAATAGTGCTGTCCGTTTCTATCCGGAAGCTATCGGAAGCAACATGCGCGCACATCGACGATGATCTGTTATTAATTCGATTCATAGTTGCTGTATATATTCATTTTCATATATATATATATATATATATATATATATATATATATATATATAAATCCCATATGGGCATGAGAGTACAGTTGACGGGATTTCGGTATTTCGGAACGGGAATTCCAACACAGAAAAACGGATGATACATTTGACAACATAAATACATGAGAAACGAAGAACAGTTTCATGCGCGTGTTAGACCGTTTGTAATGTCTGTTATGTATATGTGAAAGTCGATAAACGAATGTAGATAATAAATACAAGCGATAAATGACAAAAATGGGAGTCGCCAAAAACAACCCAGCGGGACTTGATGGAAACCCCCGAGAATATTAAGAACAAGGATATTTTGGAATAAAGAAGAATCTGATTAGAAGTTTTGCCGGCAATTTCGACGGACATTGGCTTGTAAATGTCGGTGTTGTTTTGTAAATCTATGTGCTTATTAAACATTAAAAATGAATAAAGTAGTTGGTTGAGGGTTCCTGATTTTTCCGCAGTTGAAACAAACCTGATAGTTAGGAAAGAATCAGCAACACAAATGAAGGAAGTCGTCAGGCTCCTGAAAACAATGTTATGATTCAATGAATGAACAATGCTCCACAGGTTTACGGGCCATTTGTGTATGGATGAAGATCTCTGCGCCACTTTGTGTTCATATGCTGCAAGAAAAATAATAGGTGGAGTGAAAATCGTGGGACGGCTTGGATATGTACAATCGTAGCCCACAACGAAAACCGAAATCAGCTGAAAGTGAAACGAAAACAATCACTACAACGAGAGGGAAACTGACACAGAAGCTATTATTATTTTTAATGTTTTAATTATGTATGAATAATAGTAAAATATAAGTATTGTACAATGATCAATAAATTTCTTATATAATGAAAGTAGATAAGGTAGGCTTTCTGCTGAGTGTCTGAAGTTACGTGCGAGTATACGACTATGATATTATAATCCTGTTATCAGAACAATACTAGAGGCCTCTTCGCGCAAAGCTTGTTAATACTTTGATTTCTATGTAGCATTGTTTAAGGACTAATCGAAGCGATTTTTTCTAATAAATCTTTAACATAAATTTGAGCTATATATTATTTTTTTTTAGAGCTATATATTATTTTATATTAAAATTAGAGCTATATAATCTCTTCTAATACGTTTCGTGATTCTCGAACATTTGATTATGATAATAAGACGTGCGGATAAATTTTTGACGACCCACGTAGATTATACACAATGGGACTGCTCCCGCGCTCTCCCACTCCGTTTACAAGAAAGTTGATGTTTGCTACACTTATAGCATTCGCAAATTAAAACTACCAGGTGTTTAAGTTATATTGGCCAATACCAATTGTAAGAATGTCTTTGAGTTTAATGCACACTTACGCACGTATAAAGAAAGGTGCATACGAAAAATGATAATTTTATAAACTACACATTTCGTTACTTGTTTTCACATAATAAACATTTTTGTTTTAGCTAGTATGTTGCGATTTGTGTACTTCTTAATTTGTAGGCATTAGCTAAGCTGGAATTAAAATAATCGTAAGTCTCAAAATAGGTTCCTTCATAGTGGGTATCTGTCAACGTGACGACTGGTGTGAGTTGGTGCGACTTTGGTGCAGTTTGGTAATGCCACCACATAAGGTAGGCTAGAATACAAGAGTAACTAGTGGTTGTAATAATCCGAACTTAAATTCCGATTTACTTGTGGATGGCGTTTCTAAACTAGGTTTCGATGATTGTTTCAACATTGAGCTAGCCAGGCCTACGAGTCGTGATTTCCAAAGATGGGCAATGAAGTACATGCAGCATCATTTCACATTTAAAAATCTCTAGTTAGAAGCCCTAAGAAATTTGAATATAATTTATATTATCCATTTGAGTAATAAGCTTTAAATATAAACTACATGTTTGAGCTAGCGCGAATTATGAGAGTTTGTTATTATAATTCTTCGTTTTTATTATACATACACGACGCAGCGTTTCTATTAAATGTATTTATTAATGTATATATATATATATACAACAGTTCTATATATATAAACAGGTCCTCAGGTGTAATTAACACTAGCTAGAAATAATAATTATTATTTGGACGGGCAGAAGATGCTCCAGGTTTTGTAAATATACGTTACAGTATTTCTAACCTCACTAAGAAAAGACTGTCTGTATAGATCTTAGTTATTTGCGGGCTATATGAATTACTCAGGTTATTTGAAATGAACTACACTAAATGCTGAACTAATATAGTTGTATATATTATGTGTGGTGAGTTCAGATCTCTATTTGGAAGAAAACGGTTGGTTTTATTAAAGATAATGTCTATGTTTCAGAATGCATCGAAACTTTTACTCAGCAGCGTTGTGGTAAGTGCTAGTTGGTGTCTAGTCGAAGACGCATACATTCGATGTAGAGCACCCCTTTTTGCTAAACAAAAGTTGATGCTTGGTTCTGAATTTAGGTGGGCTATTATTTTTTTGAATTCTTTTAGTCAAACGTGACTGGTTTCGCCACACAACAGGGTAAAGTTAATAATATGTTTCATGATTTTTGAGGTAGTTTTTCGTCGAAAGCCATACCTTCTTCTATATATATTTATAAAGCTTACATCAAGCTTACCACTACAACGTGGTCCAACCACACGCATAAATATTGAAATTTCAGAGCATGGCTGCTAATTCTCGGATTAAAGCGGAACCTCATCGCGAAACGGATTGTCCTTCTTGTGAGGCTTGCAGATCACGGCTGCAAAAACTAGACGAACTTGTACGTATTATTTTGTTACATCCTTATGACGTCCGCGTCTATGTGGTAGTAATATTACGATATAAAAGACAACTGCAACTCCGAAAAGTTGCTATATATGCTCGAAAATTACTGTTAGCTGTATACTGGCAAACAAATACCATTGGCATTTCGTATCTTCGGCTGATTCGTAATTCATATGGATGGCCTTGATTTAACATTTCTGTAATAGGAGATTAAACAGGCGGAGCTGGAAATGATGCTGCAGATCTACCAAAAAAAGCTCGACTTATCGAAGCGGCTCTTGGACGAATACCACACAAAAGAGAAGACATTTCTTGACAACATAGGAAAAATTTTCAACGGGGACCAAATTGTCCGTATTCTGACGGGACATTGCCAGAAGCGACGCGGCGTAAGTTCTATGCACAATTTCATTTTGATACGCAACCGTTATTGTGCTTTATTAACTGATTTTGACAACGTTTTAAATTAGCCTATGTTTTCGTAAAAAGTCTATATTATAAATACATTTAGATTCTAGTTGGGCATTTGATTGAGTGAATGGACTAATTGATACTATTAATGATATTTCCATTCGCCGCTGGTTCACAGAGGAACTCGCAGAAATTTTTTACAGTTAAGCTAATAAAGGAAGTACTTATTACTACCAATTGTTTTGTTTAATTGTTCTTATTTCGCGGCCCACGTAGGGTTCAAGCTGGGATGATGGAACATTGAAGAAGGCCGCAAAGCTTTACTTTCTTTGTTCACCACAGGGCTACCAAGAGATTCTTCACTTAAAGATGCCTCTACCCAGTAGTCACACGTTGCAAAAGTAAGCTGTTCATTGACTGCCATGTACGTGACTACGCTCAAGACAGCATGCAATATTATTGACATAGTAATCCTATAATGTATTATCGATAACAAAGGTTAGTAGTATATACGCAAAATATGTTCTGTGTAATCAGTCTAGTATTTTAGACTTGTTTTTGAATTAATCTCTAATCGAATCTATTTTTTTTTAACCTGAAGTGTTATCCAGAAAGGCCGCCCCCAACCACTGAGCCCCAAAACGTCAGTGTTTGATCCTTTTGCTAGTACCAGCGACTTGAGTTCGTCTATCGCGCTTGTTCGTCGTGGAATTGTTCAACAAAACCGGCAAAAGGAGACTAGCCTACTTTGTGGCAGCAGTAATCGGCCACAACAGTTACAAGTAACGCAGCAGTTAGCACAACAACAACCACAGGTTCAGGAACAACAGCTACTAGTTCAACAACAGACACAACAACAACTACAGATTCAACATCAAATACAACAACAGCTACAAGTTCAACAAGAAACGCAACAACAACTACAGGTTCCACAAGAAACGCAACAACAACTACAGGTTCAACAACAAACGCAACATAACATGCAACTACATCAGCAACCAGAACAACCGCCAGCAGTGATCACGTTAAGTAGCAGCCCATCGATGCAAATGCCCCTAACTGGAACGACTTCTACCTCTGCAGTCACAGCGCAGATTCCACTCGGATCTTCTGGATCCATCGGAACTACCGTTCCTGCGGCTATTGTCTACTCTGCATGTTCTCAAATTCCGTAAGCTGTATAATTAATGTACCCTGTTTGCCTTGAATGAATACAACGTTTATTTCACTTAACAAAATGTACGTAGTTTCAGTATTGTCTAATCTGTCTAATTTTAAGCCATTGTTCAGTGGAGTGAATCTGCGACCTGAACTAAATATATATATATTACAAGTAGAGAAATTGACCCGTGTTATGATTCAAGTTCATTAGTGTTTCTATATGATATATATCCTATATGATATGTATTTCGGCTCTCATCTATGCTTTTTAGGAGGCTGGTTCCTCGCAACGTTTTCACCACAAGGATCCCCAAAGTAAATATGCCAGATGAATTTGCGAATGTGGTTACTGAAACTGTAACCTCAAACGAAATTTGCGAAACATCATCTGTCATGGAAGTTACTAAGACGCATGATCAGGAAACCCTGGAGGAAGGCCCCAGCGCCAAGTCTAATCTCATATGCCCAGAGGGCGATATCGAATTGTTATCCTTCGAACCAGAGGTACTTTTTTAGTAAATAAATTCACCTAACCCGAACTTTTAGAAGTGAGATGAATAGAAAAGTAACTGAGGTTTACTTGAGAATATGTTATCCCTTCTGCAGGGCATGATTAGCTATTTCTTTAAATACTTCATTTGTATCATAGGTCTACTGATCGTTAATGTACGGGACATACATGTGCTGATTAATTTAGCCGGTATATGAATAAAATCCTGTATAATGTATCCATCCGCATTGACTCGATTCCAGGCTAATAACAGTGATCCTCCTGAAAAAGATATGTCTGTCGAGCGCGCTGTAGGAGCTTGTGTACGTGCTTTAGTTGATCAGGTAGCACGACCTCCACAAAGTTCGGCCGTTAGGCCTCGTGCACCGTATGTCTCGATCTTGAGAAACCCAAATGTAGGTTGCGCCTCTCTATACGAGGATGGAATGAACTCAATATGAGCTTAGTTCAGATTATATAAAAATAGTTATGCAGTTAGTGTATGGCCAGTCAACTACAATGTGCAATCTATCTAGCATTTTCGGTTTACTAGTAAACGTAACGAAATTACTCTCATGAAATTTCAACATAATAGATTTAACATTTATTTATTTTACTCTGTGTGTTTGATAGCTATTGAAAAGGTTTATAGTTAGCATTTACATCATTTAATTTTATCTGTAGGACCCAAATGCCCCAGCCAAATACAACCTTGTGGTACCTCGTCACCTATTGCGCCCTGGACAACGCATTGTGTTAAAGGCTGCTACGTGTGGTCCAAAATCGTCAGCGCCGACTGTGCAGATTATTGAACCATTTAGAACTGTGGATGCTAGAATACCATCGCCAACATCCCCAGGAACGATAGGGGTATCTCGGCAATTTTCCATTACGAATCCCATAACGACCCTGGGAGGACAAGTTATCAACATTAACAAAAGGTAGGTTGTTAATTTTTCTCGTCGTAGCGGAACCAACCTTAATTATGTAAAGTACCAACTTTCCTTTTGTCGTCGTCTCTTATTAGATGCAAATTTTAATTTCTTTAAATCTTACAGGATACGCACTACCATATGGCGCATTAAACCAGTTGCACTAGACCACCAAGATACTAATAATACTATAATAGCCAAATGGTTGGCTTCTATTAATTTTATCTCAAGTGAAATTTGGTGCGAACGACTTCTTCTTTCTTATAAAATATATGTCCGTCTTGGTTTGTCATATAGAGGTGAATTATGGTTCCTACTACTACGTCGATGTATAATGTTAGTTTTCTGCCTATTCCGTACCATTTTATCGGATATAATTCTTGGATGCATCGAGTTCTCTTTCGATCTAATTCCTGCAAACGCCTAACTGAAATTGAATCGGCATCTTAAATGTTGTTTTATTTGTAATAGGCCTGTGGTATCTAGTGCGCCAACGATCTCCGTAAGGCCACAAATCTCCATGTTACCTAATCAAGGACACATAATTCAAGGACAGCCCCAAATTATTGAAATAGCTGGAAGCAACATTGGAGACATTGTCCAGTTTTCATCCACGGCCAAAAAAACACGTTCTAGTGATTAGGAATTAAGCAAGGATAACATTGCCTGTTAATTCAGGACTGAATATAGCGCGTGTTGTGTAAAGAAAAGAAAAATACGTTGTGATTTGTGCATATATGTATTTATAGTTCCTTTGTTACAGTTTGCAGTTTCCCTGCGATTAATATTAGCTAAATCGACACACCGTATGTAAACCTAATTTTATAATCATATTGCAAAAGGAATGATAGAAGGTCAGTATTGGTAAGTAAAATATGTACAATTATGATTATCTCGATGCAAGCATAGGTCAGCTTCAATAGTGAGCACGAACACTGAACATAATAGTTATCTACTGCTGAATTGGGATGCTAGCCTTAAATGTAAATAGTCCGAAACTCATTATTTATGTTGGACAAATTCCAGTAACAGTTATATCATCTCTGATCTACCTAAGATGAGCTATATATAACCTTATGATAAAATGTAGGGTGTACGTATGCGATAGCTAGTGCGATAACTAATAAAATCAATTTGCTGTATCGTAATGTGAAATGATTCGAATGGTGTATCGTAGCAATATGACATCGTTTTCTCGTATAACTGAACAATTCGCTGTGTATATCGTCAGCTCGTTCGACATATAAGCTGATATACGTTGTTTCTTATATGCTTAGTACACTGTAACTATATACATACACAATCGTACACATACTATCCTTATGAATTATGTATCGGTTTTGAAACAATGATATACCGAAATAAACAATACAGTAATCGTTGAACTAAAGCTAAAGGTCGCTTCATTCAATTGAGAAGTTGATTACGTGTGCGCTTATCTGACTGTGGAATCTTTACGTTCGTCATTTGAACTGTAACATCCAGCAACAGCCCGATCCTCGTAGAGTTCAGCTTACACAAATATGAGTGATACGTATCTGTTAATAACTTAATTTAGATAGAGTGATTAAAGTTGATTCTAGCAAAGCAAGGGTTATACCTTGATCACCGACATGGAACTTGGGGATTAGTTGACAAAATGTATAGATCTAAGCCGATGCTTAGGATTACAATTAGTTGCGATAGAGTTATTTCTGTAAAAAATACCTTGCAGAGTTGTAACGACAGAATTTCATTAGGAACCTAGCACCATACTTTGTTTTTCAAAGCAAGATCGTTCTAGGCGTTTAAATTACTATTCATTTTTTGAGATAGCTAAATACTGTTTTTGCACATTAAGTTTTGTGTAAAGGCTAATTGTAGTAAATTGCTGATAGCAAATTTGCAGCCTGGGCCGCTTTCATATAATTGTATCATGTAATCTGTGGTGGAGTTTGGCATAAACGACGGACAGACCTAATTAACTATATCTAAATTAGCTTCAAAAAAACGAAGACACAAAACAAGCGCGTCGTTTATACTCTTTTATCCAAAACTTTTACGTTTTATTAATATGTATAGTAGCAAATCAGGTTCATGTGGTCACTGAGTAATTTCTGCTACAAGTAACTGAAGTATGTGAAACGCACGCAGATTTAGATATGTCCATTTCTAATGACAAATACATACTTAACTTTTAAACTAGATCTATTCAGCAAAAGCAGATTTTGGGCTTCTTAAATATGTAGCAAATTAGTTTTCTGAAAAAGCTTCTATAATAGTCTCACAAGAAAAAATTAGTGTAATTTGACAGTCACCATTAACTAGTTAGTTGAAAGATACTAGTACATCAGAGTAAGCTGGTTGATATAGGCACCCTTCGGAATTACTCGAAATCGTCACGTGAAAAATATGACGGTAACCTTTTCCGATTTACGTGGTACGCCCGACAACATCCACGCGAAGTTGTTAATATACGAAGTGTAGGTTTGATTCTTAGATGAAATGTATGGTGAATATTAGGTTTTTGTCATACTTCTCAAAAATGAACGCTTTCAACGGCATTACTTTGCCTCTGATATTTTCGGTCACCTTTCCTTCGTTTGATGTAGTTTGAGTAGAAACAATATAGTAGCCGGTGATGGAGATATGCCCTATTGACTATGTATAACTTGCTATTCTTTGGAAAAGGGTAGGAAATTTTTCATTTTCTTGTTTTATCGAAAAAAAATTTCATTTCGTATTTTTCAACCGTTCTTATGAACCTCGAAAGTATTTAGTTTCTAATTTTCAAATTGTTCGATAGACAAAATATTTTCAATACGACAAAGTGCATTAAGTAAAACAGACGGGTGTTCAGATAAAACAGTTGCTTCTGTTTTAGTCTCAACTAATAATACCATAACATATCTGCTTGTGTAGGGTGTGTGGATTCTACGATTCATTCTATGTGTATTTCCGGTTCATGTGTGCTCGATTTCGCTATGTAATCATTAGTATAGACGAATCGCTGTTGCCTAGATATCTCGTGCTGCGGTAATCTGAATACAATCTAGGGTACGATATTTTTTCAATCCCGTAAGTTAGAGCAACAATGCGGTCCACGTACAACTTACGTAGGACGACACTATTTGTCTTTCCTTCTTTTTGGATAGCCTGTTCCTCCTAGACTGTTATACTATAAGTTACGATGTAATAAGGTCGTTGAACATTTGTCAATTGAACCTTCAACATACATCACCGTACTTTTTTACCACCTATAATAACATATACATATATATGTATTCCTATATT
Organism: Varroa jacobsoni; assembly: GCF_002532875.2. NCBI lineage: Eukaryota > Metazoa > Arthropoda > Arachnida > Mesostigmata > Varroidae > Varroa > Varroa jacobsoni. The sequence goes on from NW_019213783.1 coordinate 508,227, forward strand.
AGGATGTTTGTAGCTTAGTATTGTACATACTGTATGGTCAAGCGGTGCCAAGTGTTCATTCCTTCGATTGGGACAAAATCCTCGACAAGTTTGTAAGTAAGAAGCCACAGTAATTTGCGATTGCTCGTACAGCGTACGTACATAGGAAATAACAAAAAGTACAGAAACGTATATATAGCATAGTTATAATATTAAATTTTATGGAATTTACCCCATGATATTAACTCTACGAAGGGAACATTAGTATTATCGTTGCTGTTTATGTGTTGAATGTAAATCATATTTTCATTTAGTGAAGGACAAATTCATAGGTGACGCACGTTTTGCAGCTTGGCTAATTCAGAAGATCTAAGCCCAATCTAAGCTAAATCAGAAGATCAAGCTTGATAGTCTTGTTGATACTGAGTGTTGCAACGACTTTACTTGTAAGTTGCGATACATCGTGAAGAAGTCAATTTATATTTTCTTAAGGGAAGATAACGCTTTTAACTAAATAGTTGTTTCTTTTATTAGCCGTAGATAGATTCACGTATCTTGGGTAATACTTACAAGCTGTATAAACATTTGCTAGTGAAATAAATGTCGATTAGTACTTATGTCGGGTTGGCGTTTGTTTATGTCTCAGTATTAACATACAACTATCTTATATCAAACCTCAAGTGTTGAACGGATTCGCGGTCTGTGTCTCGTTAATAAGCAGTGAAGACCTGTGCAAATAGAGAATCGACTGGCATATCGGTTCATTTTGAGTTCGTGTTGTAAGTAGATAACGGGGCCCTAACGTGAGGCATTGCTAACGGTGCCCACGTTAGATAAAACGGCTGGATCAAGTGCACACGAAGACATATATATGGTTTGGTTTCTCGATGTATGAAGGAAACTGGTCTTCGTCCTCCTCGGCCCACAAGCCCTTGTGCAGCCATTGGCATGTACCTTAAATAATGTTTACGGAGCTTACTAGTTTTATAGATTGTTCTGAGTCGAAGTAAAGAGGAAGTGTGAATAACCAATCGATAGGACCTATATGCCTGCCCTTCTCGCGTACGCCATGTAGCTGTTGCGCGCGAGCAGTTGCTGAAGATGATTCTGTAAACAAAGTATGATACCAGAGATCAAAGTAGCATTGAACTACAAAACTCTACGAAACAGTAGGTAATAGTGAAATTGAAATTTTACTTATCATTTATTTCTGGTTTTCAGCCTCAACCATCCGTCGGACGTAGTAAAGTAAGGCTATGCATCATCCATTGAATACAATTATAAACAATTACTTCAACGTAATTGCCTAAATACAGAGTAACGCTTCAATTATGTACCATATAAAGTGCACCTGTACTGGATAAAACTTACCAATATATGTCATAATATCCGGATTGATTGAATTCTAAAATTAATGGCCACGCGAAATAATACCAAATTATCTGTCGACGCTGAAAAACTATCAGAATGAAGGCATTGAATTCTGTCACTGTAAATAGATTGTATTGGTCTCGACAGATAACTTACTAAATATTAATTAGGAATTAATAGGAATTAGTAAGCACAAAGTTAACTTTGGCATTCGAAAATGTATTCAGAATGCTAAAATGTTACTTCGGAGGTAAATTTGTTCGACTTGTGTGCTTTCAACGGATAATTTTTTCAACGGCAAACCCCTCTTCACATGTGTACTTCCTTAATTCTGCAAATTGGTAAGCTGGTTTCATACATATGGTCTATTATTATTGACGCAAGCCAGTATTATTAACGATCTCTATTTCACTCTGTTCATGCGCATTTTTAATGCTGAATAGAGATCACATACTAGTTTGGAGGCCAAAGTTTTACGCGGGAACCAACTAGACATACTCGATCCATCTAAGTTTATCTTGGCGAAGCAACTCAGTGACTCAGGCCAGGGCAATTCAGTGATACCGTAGAAAGAAAAAAGATAGCGCGATCCTAAACCAGGCAACACGAACATCGCACAGGCTTGTGCAACTTGTACCAGCGTGTATTATGCGCTTTGGTAGGTCTTTATCGAGCAAAGAGACGGCTTCATTTTGCAATACGTGAACCAAGAACAAAAACAGACAAACGTTAATGGCGCGTTACGCTGAAACAAAGCTGGTGCCGCTCAAGGTCGTCCTACTTAAATAGACCCAAATTTCATAGCTTTTGTCGATAGGCTTGAAATTTGTATATTCAGAAAATTTTTAATTTATTTGGATGTTTTTTTTTGGCTTTAGCGATATAATCTGCTCAGTTGATTCGTAAGAGGTGAATCGGACCGATCCTGGCGGGGACGCAGATGATGCGCTAGTATGAGTGGTAGTGATTCGGAGGCGTAAGCGATTTATTTGGCCCAATGAAAGCCTCGTAGAATTAAGCCGCTTACTATGTGCGAATCAAGAGACGTGCTTTAATTAGCCATTATTCTGTGCTATACATTCACTACCATTACTGTTGGGTGGAGTACACAAAAATTGACCAGCAGTGATGGCGTAGCAAACTGCTATCAGCTAATAGAAATCGAATCGCGTAATATCTATGAAAGTTCTTAAGCTCTTTTCTGCTCCGCCTAAGATCAGGCTACAGTATAGGACCACTTTCAAAAAGTTGCCATCTGGAACTTACGTTCTTCGAAGCAAGTGAAAACTTTTCAACTTCAGACGTGTCCTTTATAACAGAAATGGCCTTATTGATGCCGTCGCTGATTAGAATCAGTGCACTGTATTTATCTGTTATCACAACGGATCAGATGTGAACATTTTCAAAGGAAGTAATGTGTGTACTGACACGTAATGTATGACCGTGACTTTTGAATATCGGAATAATAAACTAATACAAAAGGTGTTCACAGGACGTATGGGCCTACAGAAAAGACATTGAGAAACATTGCTTTACAGGTATACATGGAAAAAAAATAGGCGAACGCCTTTTTAGTTATGGTTCATAAGTTTATCAAAGAACTGAATATATCTGTGTCTATCACACACAAAATAATCAAAATAACATGATCATTTTCTTACTTCAATTTAAGTTGTCATAATGTAAGCGCATTCGTTTCACAATAAGTTCTTTAAAATCTGTTCCTTTGTAAACTTTTTTTTTCGCAGCCAGCGTGTATACCAACAAATAATACAATATCATCAAAGAGACTAGTGAATTTTTTCTAAGAAAATTACCTAGATAAATTCAATTTATCATTATGCTGGTATAGCTCAACGTTTTTCTTGGTATCGAAAGCAGCCAGAGCTTATTTTTCCTTTACTATTTGAAGTAGGCGAAGTCAGTTGTCGTGGCGTAAATATTGCAGATGTACTTTCAGTCAGTTATGTATAACTGACTGAAATATTCAAGGTTCAAGCTTCGGAAAGTATCATATATGATGCTACCCGAGGGTTGAACCTCGAAGCCTCGGTCGTACAGAGCTATAATCCTAATGTGCATTCGCACATTTGTTCCAATAGCCGATAATGTTGCTTTCAAAACATTACAGTGTTTAACAAGAGTTTTCTTAATCAAATATGGCGTAGGACAAAAATAAACTTTTTTTCGAAATGGCCAAAAACCCTAGTCTCAACAACCAGCCTCAAATAGTTTTAGAAGGAGCCATCGTAGCTACATTTGCCTTTTCGTCTTGTTTGATATATCTTTCAATTTATATGGAAGGGGCTATTGGACGGAGCTGAAAACACAACATGAAATAAATAGATTTTTCTTATAAATAAAGAAATGCGTGTTTTCTAAGAAAAGTAGGAAAGTGGTTGTCGATCTATTTGTTTGATAATATCCGTAAGTTTGCCAAATATGAACGCAGTTTGTTGTGGCGTGATAAATACAGTTGTATATTTAGGCGTTAAACTTACGACTAATAATGATAGCATAACTTGCGTTAGTGACAATTGCGTTAGTACGAATAAGTGATTCACCGTTTTTGTCCAAAATTCAATTGATCCAGCAGACGTCATGATGGTCTACCTCACAAAACTTTCTGTTGAAGTGAAGCAGTAACAACTCAGCTTTTTGGCTGACATTAGAGTGGTAAATTCGACTTCGCTGAACGTTACCGTCTAATACCTTACAGCCTAACAGCTGCTAAGGAGTTCTATTATCTGCTCACATCTTCGTAACGTACTTTCAGTATCATTTATTTTACCAATCGGTACATGATATAATGAGCGAATAATAGGGCTTAGTAAATGGAATTGCGTGACGAAACTATTACCTCCATAACAGAACGGTCTTCCCATTCCTCCTCGTCCCCTTTCGTAGCTGCCACAGAGGCTAATAATAGAGGAATTATTTTTACTAATGTGAACGTGCTGGAGGTAGCACTGTCAACAGCAGACGAAGCTGACGTGTGACTTTTCCAACATATGCATGGTGGATCACGTTTCGCAATAATATCACCATTTGACACCAGCGCTTTTGCCTAGGACGTATGACAACTGAAGTAACTTGTAGTGACTATAAAATCTGACTCACTATGCAATCGGCCTCTAAATATTTGGGTTAATGGAGAACGTGAGTATTTAGAATCGTGTCCCTCTATGTTGTGGGAATTTGCAAAGACAGCCTGTAAAAAATTCGATCTTATGCTTTGTACCGAAAGATTTGATCGGCTTTTAAACCGTTTGCGGCCTAACACACTGCTTAACGTGAACGCAGTACCGATTATAAAAGGAAATTTGGCTTCTGCACATGGGGTGCCTCCTTGCACTGAAGTAGGCTACCCACAGCCAACAACTTGCTGTCGACTAGTCATATAGACATTGATATATATTTAGAAAGGCCAATGGTGTGGGCGTGCGCCTGTGCGCGTTTTGTGTATATGCGATTCAATGGCACGTGTGTGTGAACCGGATGAAAATCCCCTATGGAGCATGTAATCGTCCGATTGCAAGATATGGGCTAAAGGTATATATTCGCAAATAATAAATTTCGCATTGTTTTGAGAGCATATGTGAATTTCTACATATAAGGTGTCATTGCATTTCAGATCAATGCAGCAAGTTCGTTGACGTGACCTTTATAATGTTTAACATGAAATTTGTACTTTCTGATTACAAAATATTGATTGATATGCCCAAAATGTGAAGTGCTTATCTAATTAATAATATTTATGAAACATAAAACGAGGTCGAAGCCCGTCTGAAACATAATCCTGTTGCTAAGGGCACGCGACATGGTACAGCGGTGATCGCTATTTATATACCGCTAAAGCAAGCAATGCTACTTCGATCGTCATCATTGTCAGAGAGACCATTGGTTAAGTCATTAGCATAGAACTTAAACTGAGTCCCAGCTGGAAAAGCATCACTTATATTGAAAATGCTAATGAGTGGCATAGAGAAGGAAACTGGTACAATATGACAGAAGTCCATTCGAAAAGAAAACTTCTTCGAAAGGTGAAGGCATTACGAATTTGATATAGAGCTTTCGATTGGATCAATAAATAGTTCACTATCCTTTTTTAATCAACAGATTTCAATTTTAAGAAAAACTGAAATAAATGCAGTGCAGCGCTTAGGAGTGACTGCAGAATATTGTCTAAGACATGTTGCCGTTGATCTACATTTTGCGAACCTATATTGGTCCGTATCAAAATATGCTTTTTCGAACAAAGAAGCTATAGACCGCAGATCGTAGCCACCAAATTATCAAGGCTTGGCCTCATTTTTGTGAAGTAAAGTGGTGTGGCCTATGTAGCTAAAGAAAGTTTCAGAACTCTGAATATAATAAGTCAATTAGGTTCTTTAAATATATGAATAAATGCAACGTTTACAGCTGTATAAGCGCCAGCCGTCGACAACTTTTGTGTCAAAGTAAACATAACAAAGAAAGTGACGTAATTTCGCTTGTGCTTAACCAGTGTGGTTAACACTTGGTTTTGGTAACGTGCGACGTGGCAAGGGTGTTTAAGGTTTAACCGTTAGGTCAATAAATCGGGAACTCCTCAGGAAAACTCACTGTAGATTGTTTAATGGTTTGGTGTATACAGTTGACGAATAAATGGTGACAAAGTAGTAGCTTCAAATGTGCGACGCCGACCCCAGTTTTAAATTATTAAACTAATACCAAACCGCCAACTACTGCCTAAGTTGAATTTGGAATTGAATTAAAGTCATTGACGTTGAAGACAAGCCATCAGCCCTCCCTACTTCATCAAGGGCAGTAGTTTCTGGATAATAGAGAGAATTGGTTAGGGAAAATTATGATGTCAACATATCCGGTCACAAGTTGCTTTAGACTACTAATAGGATTGAGAGCACGACACTGAACGGTCATCAACTGAACGGTTGAATCAAGGTCTTTACACTTGTGAACATATCTCCGTCTTCTGAGCCGACAGACGAACCTCGCTATTAGAGTAAATCGATTCGTTTTCTGTAAAAGTATTTTTTCATTCGGATTCATTCATACAACTTGTCTCCATCGAGGGAATCGAATAGCTCAATATGAGGTCTCCCGAGAACAAACGCCAAGACTTATATTTTGGCCGAAATTGTTTTTCATAAAACAAGCTTATTTTTTTTAGTCCAAGAACTCGATGCGTTAATCACGAGTGTAAATTGATTGTGAGATACACGTTTCGTAAAGAACACGTCGTAGCCATCGATTACAGAGTCCATCCAGTGTCAGGTCGCTGCACTGTTCGTTCCCGTCCATGTTTGGAACGCTTCAACCTTAAGTTGCCGCAGGATAGTTAAGGTATGACGGGCCGTTCTCACCAGGTGGCTGTCAGTAAAAGCGCGGCATTCATACACATCGCTGTAGTTATAAAGCGTTCGTTGAAAGTACGCTCGACCGTATATCGAGAATCAAGAAATCCATTTGATTAACAAATAACCAACTGATTTGGGTCACTTGGTCTTCTTCCCCTTTTAGCACACAAATTTCATCTGTAGGGCGCGCGGTCACTTTAGCAGTCCTTATATACAAGTATGTTTGTCGGGGAACCACTGTGATAAACCAACTTATAGCTGAAACTATGGCTTCGACTGGCCCCTGCATCTTTCTGCTTGCTTTGGCTGTGTGTGAAGCTCAGTGAAGGTTGTGCTCTGCGGATGAAGTAATTTAGTCGTCACAAGTAGCCATTCTACTAACTTTTTTTTCCCTCTGATCACCTCTGGCGGTTCTGAAAAATGTCCTTTCCAGTGTAGCATCGTGTCAGGAGTCGACTGGTTTTAGTCTTTTTGAATCACTGGATTTTGGATAAATAGATCACAACCTCGAAACAAAAGAAATTTCGTTAATACATGGCCAATCGATGTTTGTTGTACGGACGTGTGCCGTTTTCACGACTTTTGTAGAACGCACGGCGGATCCATGTCATAACGTCCCAAGAGAAATCGAGACTCCACCTACTATACCTGCCTCCCCTGTGCGGGGTGATGCGCACCACACTCGCTTAATCCACTGTAGACAAAACCTAACGAGAATATAGGACGTAAAACTCAAAGTAAAAAATATATATGAATAACATTAGAATAGAAATGGAAAGTGTATTCTATAGGTTGTAGAAAACTCGCTATTTGTGTGGCGGAAACCGTCAATACATATGTACTTTATACAGTTTATAAGTAGATTCCTTTTTGCATTCATAAATAAAATGTAATGCCTTCAAGTTGATGTTTAAAGAGGATATGAGGATGTCCCAGACCTGTTAAGACCGCTACGGAGATGTCGTTGATTTCGACGTTGATTTTCTCCAGTGTCTCGTAAATGGCTCCATTAAAAATAAAGAGAACCTCACTCATCTGAAACTAAACATACTTGTTATAGCCGAACAATCCAATTATATCCATTAAAATAGCTGATGTTGATGCACTGAATCGCTAACGAATTTATAGAAAACAGTGATCTTCTTCATGTAAAATCATGATACAACTGGAAAGGCTAATAATGCACAAGCTAGGTCCGCGTTAAACAGAGTGAACTTGGGTTGCCTGCGTAGCAAGCCAGAAGTTTGGGCTCCGTGTAGATTTATTGAAACAAATTCAAGCACCGGATGAATTGGCCGCGGCCATTTTGTTTGTTCACGATTGCTCTCTGTACAGTCGACGTATCATCCATTGACATTCAATGGGAGTGCTCTCTCATTATCCAATTCATTAGAGGTTCAGCCAACCCTGTCATGTGCGATAACTACAGTATAACAAGGATTTGAGAGCTTTCAGTTTTGACATAGCCGATTTAAGGTAGTTGCGAATCTGTAGTTGAATGAATTAAGCTTGCTTGCAGATTCTACACGTCGCTAGATGTGGACACAGTAGATGGATGTCTACTCTCCGGTATTGTTCATAACAGTACCGTATAATGACACGCCATTGCAGCTGGTCGTTGCTAAGCGCTGAACGAAGGCACAAAGTGACCTCGACATTCATTTATTAAGAATTTCTAGAAAACTGTTAAAATATACAAAATGCGATAGACTTCATTGGCGACCGAATCGTGCATTTTTAGAATTTAGAATAGCATACATAGGCAACTCAGCAACGTAATGATGTTCATTTTAAACGTAGTGTTTGCGACGATCTATTGAAAAATACGCTGCTCGTACTGTATTATGGGGGCAAAACGTCTATTTAGGTTACTAAAATGAGATGTCTAGTGAGAGAAATTTTAGGAAGTGTTTACAAGATCGAAGCTTTTAAAAATTAATTGAACAACGTTCTTATCAAAGATAGCAGCTGTACTCCTTTTCCTAGCCAAAACGAAACAGCTTTGCTTAAAGAAAGACAGGATATAACAGCTGTAAAAGAGGCTTACAATTCATTATTAATTATATGAAGGCTGTGAGGGAAATTATATGAAATACTATAGAAACATGATGATACTTCTACTTGATATATTAACATTGACCCCATGAAGTTAAAGCCCGGCCCACATTTACGTGGCCGTACGGCACGACGAAACTACAATTTGAGTTCTGCATCGGCTGTGTCTTTCCTGTGTCTGCTACCTCTGCCATTCGCAATGCTCCTAAAGAGGAAAGTAGAGGTTTCAGAGACAATATGCATAGACATATACGAGGCTTGAATAAAGGTAGTGTTTGAAATAAAATCGGTTCGTGAGATATCGTTGAAAATAGAATAACAGCTACACCGACTAAGAATTTACCCATGGGTAGACGAGACAGTGATCGTGACCTGGAATGAATACCCCCGATTTCGGAATCGTTAGAAGTGACGGGAAAAGTTTTTTTTTTTTTTTTCGAAACTGCCAGTTTCTCGAAGAGAAGGGGGATTAAAAAAAGAAGAAGGAACGAAACCCACCCGAGAGAGGTGAGAACAAAGGGAGCCAACGAGACGGGTAGGAAAAAGAAACGGCCATTAGCCACCAGTCAGCTTTGTAGTCAGCTGAACCAGTTAACTCCGACAGTGGACTCTAGCTGTGCGAAAAAACCTAAAATCAAGAACGCGAGTGGTTGATAAAAAGGCAGCAAAGAAACAGGCTGCCGCGAGGTCTGTCGTAAAGCCGTCAATCGTGCAGGCAGGTTACAGAGACGAGCTCACTGAAGGTTATTACACGAGTATCAGCGAGACAGAAAAATCAAAGTGCAAGAGAAGAACACTGTGGAGGGCAATGTCAGGAAAAAAACGGTATTATACAACCGACTTCTTATTGCTGTTCATTCTCTTGGACAAAAGAGCGAGTACGAAACAAGACACGCGCTTCGTGCCATGATAAGCACCGAGTCAAAGGAATAGTTGGGGCAACGCTCCTGAGGCAAGCTACCGGACACAATCTTACATTGTTTAAGGTATGGTAGTCGCTGCTGCGTAGCTAGCGAGTCAGATTAACAAAGTCTAAATGGACGAGAGAAACGCTCGGTTCCGATTCGAGGGGGACACAAACACATGCAGGGAGGTAGAAAAGATGAAGTATTCGTTTGTATGGTTGGAGACACCGTTGTTGCTGTACGGTTGGGAAGAAGACCAATAGCAGAATGTAAAGAGGAAGAAGAATCATGTGATGAAGCAGACCGGCATTGCTAAGGAACGACGAGAAAATAATAGAGGAATCCATTGGAAAGGTGAAAGATAAAAAAAGAGAGATTACTTTCAATTCATATTTCAGACTCAAGCGAAAGTTGAGATATCCGTGTTTCCGTATAAACGGGAAAGAGGGGGGCTATGCAGGGCGTTCTCTGAAATCATATAAGTAGATGAATACAGAATACCATATCATCGACGCTGTTGCTATCTCGCCCCTCGGTATTTTCATCACCATAATTCCGATAATATATGAATGAAAATGATAAGGACAATTATCCTTAGTTTCTAAAGTCTATTAAACTGTTGAAACGTTCGGAGAAGCAAATGTTCGGTATTTTGGTAATCATAACTGGCTCACCAAAAACTGTTGATGATAGCTTGTTTGTCGCCAGGACGCGTATTTAGGCTCGACCCCATGGTGTCCTATTTTGACATCAGCCGGCTAATTTTATAGAACACGTTATACCTGCTGCTCTGATGGGCTGGGATAATATATACTGAGATCTATATAAAATAAGCTAGCTCAATTTGTCATTCCGATGTTGAAAATTTATATAAAATAATTTACCCGTGCGCTTTCTTCGGTACATGCTCAACCTTCTACCCGCTTTTCGTATCTTCTCTTTTGAATCCTTTCGTCTTGAATAAAGAACTGGTTTTGCTCAGGGAAGCAGGAGTCGCTAGCTCTAACTCCGCTATAAGGCCTATAATATATAATTTAAGTAAAACCAAATTTATTTACTGTTTCTTGGGGCAAATGAATCACGTTTCGGGCACGGGCTTCAAAATGTTAACGCTTTCGAAGTGAATATTCTAAATAATGAGCACTTGATCCTTCAAAGCTGAAATGTCACATGTAACATAGTAGTAGTAGTAGTATAGTTGCAGTGTGTTTTTCTTCGTTTTTCTACGAACTTGCACGGGTTAGGCTGATGGATATATATAGAGTTTATTTTAGTAAATGGAGGAGTCATAGAATGCATATTCATTCCCTAACACAATCTGTACAATGCCGATTATATTATTATTGAAAAGCAGAAACATCTTGCAATAGGCTACTTGCTTTTTAGGGCTGATTTGTTTATGTCTACAAAGGCTGACAAATAAGGAAGGTCTGACTTCTCGGGCTCACCCGAATCAATCAGACCAGTAATATTATGGACATGCTAAAGTGTGATAAATATTACTGCATCCGGATCGCTTTTCCATTGAAAAAAAAAAAACAGTTCTTTGAATTCATATCAATTTTCCCTCACTCAAAGACAGTAGCGTACGATACCGTTAGCCGGCCAATTTCGAAACTGTGAGCTTCTAGGTAATGAAACTTATTATATCCGTAAATACTGGTCAGGCGGTCAGTTTATCTTTATACTGTTTTGCATATCTGCAAAGCGATTCCACAAATCGGTCATGCTCGACGGGCTAAGGGATTGAGAAGATTCACTGATACCATTAGAAAACGTGCAAGGAAAACGGAATTGGCTCGCCAAATCTAAAATTTCTTCTTCAGGAAATATTACTAGTTGTTTCTGAAGTAGGTGCCGGAGGGTATGCTCAACATGAGCAACGCACTACACTGAGTCGAGAGCTCCTGTAATATTTTGTGTTTTTTTTCGTTTGTTACTACCCTGTTAGACATGGACGGGCACGTAAGGCTTAGTAATCCATTCGGAATGGGACATCTGCAGTATAATTCGAATACGCACGACTGTAGATATACTTGCTCAGACGCATGAGAATAAAACACCCATTTGTATCAGCTGTATTGGCATTTAGCGATAGGTCTTTAATAAAAGACTTGCAGTGCTTCAAGCATAATGGATCGTATGCTTTCATAGAAATTAGCATATGTGCTCAATATTTAAGTTATGTCTCTGCCTTTACCATTTACGTAAAACGCGCCAATGTTCAACGACTGATCTCCTGCAACAGAACTTTGATACTAATTATTCTTAGCATTATAGCTGTGGAGGACGCATTCGTATGCTTGTATGGAGCCTAGTCAAAACGAAGTGGCCTTACAAGAAGCATGTCTGAACATATTGAACAAGCCTATTTTTGCGGCGGCTAAAACTGACGTACTTTAGCTCTATTTTACTAAACATTTTGGAACTTCTTCAAAGAAAGGCACTTTGATGACGTATGTGTACGCAGCCCCCTCGTTCATTGTGCGGATGAGGTCACTTCTGTTTACCTTATGTATGTAACCGTTTTCCCTGTTTTCGTGACAACTAGTTCCTATTAAGAATTGTTCTAGTTCCTTGTGTCTGACGTATTACGAGCGAAATATTACAAAACAAAGTAGGCATTTATCACTAATCATTTTGGCTCTTCTATGGGATAATACCGATATAACCAAAGATTAACAAAACCTCAACGTTATGAGGGGATTTCATACAACGTCAAGCGGATCGTTATTTTTCTAACATTGTTAGGCTCTGACATGAACCTTTTAATTCGCATTTTTCCAGGGCAAGCAAGCCAAGGACCTTTTGCTAAGTCAGCTGTATATCTCTTTCTATGATATACCTGACCATGTAAATAGAGAGCTACTTTTCGTCCTTACGCTCTCTTCTGATTTTGTTCTCAATCACGTTGGATGAATAAGACAGACACACGTACGTGCACGTAGATATACAGTACATAAGATCGGTAAGCGCTACGACATGGTGTGACTGGAATAACGGGCAGCATTATGCGTCAATGTTGCGAAAAAGTTGTTAGCTGGTTTCTTAGCTGGCAAGCATGGACGGATTATATTGTATCAGTAAGAGTGTGAAGACGAAAAGCGGAGCCGCGACAAATGGTATGATGGGCTAGGTGGTACGTCTGTACGTGCACCTCTGACTATGCACCTAATGAAGACATGAGTGTTCTAGCAACGAACTTGGGATTGATGAGGCACAGGGGATAATCAATCAATTATCCAGTGGAGCATCAGCAGCAGTTTCGATCAGACAACGTAGCCAGTTGGGCTAAATAGATGGTTAACAAGCATGTAGATTGAGTAAGTAGCATAATAGCATGGTAGACGTATATATATAGTCGTGCTCATGGTTTTAGTGGTGATGAAAGGCCGAAAAATGGACGAAGCTACGAGTTGTGCCCTTCCCGCTGGTCGCTGAGGTGATCTGTTTGCGTTAAATGTAGGCGAGACAGACAAGAGCGGCAATGGCAAGATTGGTCAAGAGATGTTTCTTCGCTAGCCAGTGGCAACAAAACGAGGCCAGAGAGAGTGAAGCAATTTGGTGATCTTTCTTGAAAAAAAATAGGTACCAGGAAGCACTAGATTTCAAAAGTTGAATAACCTCAAAGGGAAAACATGTTTTTATATAAAAAACAGATGTGCGTGCTGCTTTAGCTGGGATATTCTGTGACGTTTTTAAATAACCATGATCTTCAGGAAAAGAGAACCGAACTAAGACTTCCTTTTGTTGCACAATGTCAAAGAAAATGGAATTCCTAATTTTTTTTCAGAAAGTAGCACATTACGCAGTCTTCCTAAGTGATTTCTTCAGTGCGGGCCATATAAGTCTTTTTAGAGGTCATCTATGGGCATCAAGGTTTTATATATACTGTAAGAAGGTGATCTAGTTCGTTGGGCCTAGAAGCCAAAGCATGTGTATGCTCAATATGGTGTGCATCTAAGGTCAACAAAATATAATTGAGCATTTTTTACTTCGTGTTATAAAAATTATCCTAAAAAACGAGTTTTTGAAAGATAATGCACGGCAATTACGACGGTAGTTGCTAAATCGCTATAGTGCCTCGCCAAAAGTGCTTATCATGAGAAGGACCCTCATCCAGAAGAAAAATAGAAAATAGAGCTCGCAGATGGCCATAAAGTTAACTTATTTTTACATTTTAGGATAGTTTCGGAGCCTTCACGTTAGAGAGGCGCAATGGACAAAACAGCATGATAGGAAAAACATGACTTCTCTGGAACACATCGAGGTGCTCTAGAGCGCTTCGTCGCGAAGAACGTTTTCAATTAACACTGCAAGCAGTGTCTACCAACGGGCGTCATCGACAGACGGTTGGTACTCCGGCTTTTGTGGGTATTCTGTTATCGAATTTCGCTTGCTATCACCAATTTCTAGCCCCCGATAATGTCTCTCTCACCCCCTAGCATTTCCATGTAGTATCCCCTGCACCCAATGGCGGACCCCCGTGGTCCTTTTTGGACAATTCTAGTCTACGCTACCCTATAGCATGCTAAACTCTAACTCCGCTAGCAGTTCCAGAACAGTATGTTGTAGAAGGTACGCTTGTAGATTGAGTTGCCACCAACAGGCCCCAGTGGTTTCGTTGGGGCTCTCGAGGACCGTTGGCCTGCTAAACCCCATTTAGAAAGGGATTCCGCACAGAGCCTGAATTCAGGAAGGTACATAGCTAAAAATTTTAGAGTGTGCGTACATTTGGATGGGATCTTATTATATTTTGGCCTAGTTGGCTAACGTCAACGACACTCTGCTTGTTAGTTCCGTTTTTGTGGTGTAGTTCTTTATCTTCCTACCAGTGGAGAGCAAAAAACGGAAAATCTCTTTTTAAAAACAAGCTAGTTAGAAACAATCAAGCAAGAAATAACACATAGGATTTTATAGTCTGTGTTAAGACCCTACAATTCAATGTTTATGAGGTGCCTCGACAAGGCTAAAGGAAAATAATGATATACATAATAAAAAGTAATAGTAAAATTTTGGCATTATACAATAGTTAGCTTTCGTAGTCGTCATGTCGTTTCGCACCGCTTACAGGTCAGCATATTGCGATTTATTGATGCTCACACACAGTTGCCATAAAAAAACTTTGCCGATTTTGGCTTCGCATTGAGCTGGTTCACAATCGACCATAGAATTTGGTTAGTAATACCCAATCAGAAAATATCTGCATTTATACATCGCAACCTTTTATATTATATTAAGTGATTACTATTTTTAAAACATAAACTACGTACCCGTTTATGAATAATTGACCTATGACGTTACAGACGCTCTGGTATCATAGTTATATAGGTATCATAGGTATAGTTAAAAAATCACTGAGTTTGTTTGCTTCGCTACTAGACACTCCCGTTTCCCAGTTTTTGCATTTCGTCGTTTGCGTTAGACATCGTCGCAGCGTGTAATCGTTATTGCTCGGGATCGTTGCGGCTCGGGAGCGATGATGACGATAGCTGCCCATAAAAGGGATTCGCGAAGGTGGTTACAGCAGTTGATGCACAACTACATACAATTCTAGGCCTTTTACACAGGGGCAGGCGCTAGGCGCACGAATCCCCGTGACGTCACTACTCCAGCTCCTGAATCGCGTCTTCCCGCCTAAACAGTTTGTGTCAGTAGGCACCCAGTAACTAACCAACCAACTACTCCTTGGCGTAACGTCATGATGGCCTCTTTTGTCGTAATTGACCTTCCGGACAGGCTTCCCAAGCACTCGACTGTCTTTTCTGAGAGATCTGGAACGAATGAAAACGTGGCCACCCATTCTTTAATGGCCGTCAGGATTGGCGGTCCGGCGTAGGGCGGGTGTCCTGCTTATGACACCGTGTCAGCAGGGGCTCTCGTTTTCACGGATTCAGCGGCCTGCAGGTCTCGAGCTAGATGGCCATCTTTCGACGCAATGGCCTTCGGCATTTCGGCTAACCACAGAAACTTTTGCCGCCTTGCAAGCTGACCAATGGAGGACAACGGCGCTGGCAGCGGCAATTCGCCTTTTGAAGAACTCAGAACAGAGCACGATAGGCGTGCTACCCATACATAGGCTTTTACTTGCATGGCTCATCACCAGTCGTGGTTGCATGTTGACAAATAATCTTCAAGCACACTTTAGCTTCTAAATAGATCATCAGTGACGAGATATTCCTAATGGAGAGCTTCCTTTGAGAGTACGTGACGAGCCATGTGTCTCTGGTTGCTAATCTTTATAGTAATAAAAATTCGATAATATATTTTACTAGCGTATGTGCTGCCGCTGAGTTTTCCACAACTAGTAGTCGCAGGCTGCTGCATGATTTCGCAATAGTGGTGCATCTAGATTACGGGTAAGACGTGTCTGTTCCTGCTGGGTGCTACGACAGTGACATAACATCTAGATCGTCCGGGTAAATGTAAATAAATGACATTCATCAGAGGAGTTAGTCTTTTTTTTTGCTGCCTCTGTCATTCGGCTGCTGTCATTGATGATAACTTCACTCGAGTTTTGTGAAGGTCAGAACGATCCGGCACTTTAGAGGACTGTATATTCTACAAGCTTCATACCGAGCATAAACATCCGTGTGTCTCACAGCCCATGCCAGGTACCCCGTAGGTGATCCGCTGGAATGCTGGGACTTCCTGTATAAACAAAGCTTTACTATATACTGCAATAAGGTTGCCATGTTCTTTATATACTTTTAGCTCGAGGGGTAGAAGCAATTTTTGTCACTCACTACGGGGAAATCGGTAGAAAGGAAGTTGACATTGATAAGGATCAAGTAACATTAGTGTTATTTCAACTATTATATTTGCTATATATAATCGAGGCTTTTTTTTTGTTGTCAGACCAACAATAAAATGCATAATAACCTAATATTAATTGTTTATTATCGTTAATAAAAACTATAATGTTTTTACTATTTTTTGCTACAGTTTTGAACTTACTTATGAATATGAATATATATTATCTTATGGTATGTGTCTAAGCATATACGCTAGACGAATTAACTGTCATCTTTAGTTTACGGTTATTAAACGAGTCTGTTTTTATGAGCGTTTCTTTCTCCTATGTGATTCTTTAATTTTCCTATAGCGTCGTTCCGATAAAAAAAAATCCGCTATATCTCTATCCCTCGAATGTTTCGTGCAGTTAATGAAAGTCTGTATTCAGACCCACGATAAGGTCATCTCAGTAAGGCTAGGATAGGATATATATAGTTTCACCGCAAATTTAGAAAAAGAATTTAAAGACCAACACATACGCCTTGCGAACATGGTTTCTTCCTGCGTGCCTAGCTACCTATGCGACAGCTTGTTTAGCCGGTTCGTACATTGCATACGTTAGACTTTCTAGTGCCTTGAGATAGTGGATTAATCTTCATGCTTATACGACAGAAGTAGTAAAGTGACGCTAGAGTGGGGTACATTTCCAATGTACTTCGACACGGCGATGATGACGACAACGACGACGGAAGAAGTAGGACAGAAAGAAAAAAAAGAGCAAGTAATCCACGCTCGTCGCTTAGCGGTACCTGCGGGTGCGCCTGACGCAACGCGCACAGCGTTCGGATTAATGCAATAATGTCATTTTTCATCAGGATAAGGCAAGCATTCAAGGCAAATCGACGCGAAAAACAAAATCTGCTAATATCGCTGCCGAAAGATATAACGTATGTACTCCTCGAAACTTCGGCTTTCAAGCTCCCAGCTTTGCGTCGTTTAGGATCGCCATTGCTACTTGCAATCCCGCCTGGCAAACAGTCGGATTGTTGCAGAACGCACTAAAAGTATTTGGCGTCACCCACCCGACGTCTTTCGCATCTAACCCTAGCCTGGCAGTCTCCTTAGGACGGGGCCATCGCAGGTTAGTCATATTGTCGCCTGCAGGACAACTGAATGATAAAAGATCGCAATGTATAGTACTACTTCCACACACATCGTATGTATCGTCGGTTTCTAACTCTGACACAAACGAACACTTTAATACGTTCTACAGTGAATCGATTGGAAAATATCTTCTTCTCCCTATTTATATAACTTTGAAAAAATTTGATCTATATGTAATGAATCATTCCGCTCTCATTTTGTAGAAGTCAATAAATAAAGGTAGAGTTGGAAAATGTTCTGAGTTCGTATGGGATATCTACGGAATTTCCAGGAAATGTATGCACTATTAAATGAGCTATTACTTTCTGCTTTTTTTTTTGGAGTGTAATCAATTGTAAATAATGAATGGGCCACGATCAGATTTTAAATAAGCAACATTTATTTTATAATGTTATTTGAAGACTTTAGTGAGGATGGTAACTTTTATTTCCAATGCGAGAGGCCATTTGCACTCAGTCAGTGTGATGTAAGGGTATACCTTAACTAAAATCTTCGAAACAAATGAATCGGACAAGCAGGCCCAATAGAACGCACTGCCCGTTCCCCGAGCCTGACGTCGATGGACTCTTCCTCTAGCGATATCTAAAAAATAATATCTACGCTAAAAAACTGACGACACTGGACGATATAGTAGCTGCAATTAAGTAATAAGGCGCCAATGGTTGTTACAGCTTCTGAATTAGTCCCCCACCGTGTGTTGCAGTGTATTGACCTGAATAGCAATAACATCGAGCACCTGTGGTTGGAAGAAAAAAAAAGTTATACTTTTTATGAAAACCTTTTTCGCGATTTAATCTAATATAAATAAAGACAGAAGTCATAATCGTTCAAGCTACATCCCTGCATCTAAGCTTTTATACGACTTGCCATTTACTTTGTTGTGCTACAGCCTAACTTTAGTTTAGAATAGTTTTTTTTTCTAATAGTTAATATTATGGAATAGGGTCTAAAAAACATATCGCAACAAAAATTATCGCCATATTGCTACGAAGGAAGCAGACAGGATTGATTTGCTACGCTATTAAAGCATAGGCCATGTTCATTTTAGTACCGATTCATAAATAGTCAGTATTGGATATACAATGAAACTAATATCATCAGTTTGCTGCCCCTAGGATGGTAAAAACAGCTTTCATCTTTCGGGTAGCGTCAAAAAAAATACAAGTCTTAGTATTAGAATAAATTTGCTAACACTATTGTTTATATAATATTGCATAAGATCATATGTTTTGATTCAATTAGAGGTTTAATGCCCTTTCCATATGTTCGTGTTAGTTCTCATAGACAAGCTCTCATAACACATGCCATTGACTGAAGGCTGACAAACATCGGGGCTAATGCGTTGTTAGCTAGAAGCTAGGGGGCGCATCTGCGGAGACGATGACTATTGCGTTGTGCGTGATGTGTGTTATAGCATAACACACATTACGGAGATAAGCCATAGATTTCCCAGCTGCCCAAAATCCCTTCTGTTGAGAGTGGACATGGTCGAGCCAATTTATAGTTTGCCTGGTCACTCAATGTCCGTCGTGTGGCTGGTTCCCAGTCCGTCACTGCCCTGTATTATGACGAAACAGCCTGGCAGCGTCTGCTGTCAGAGTGCCGGCGGTTGGGCGCTATTCGTCGACCTCCTCGACAACCCTGGAATAGCCTAGTCCAGAGTGAAACCAGGAACAATTGGAAGTGGACGCCAAGTGGCCAGAATGCGGCGGAGAGAGTAGAGAAAGACACAGTCAAGCAGAGGAGGCAACGACGCTAGCAGGCCCTTAGGGGAAGGCTGAAAAAAAGGATTACGGGGAGCGCAAGCTGCTGGCGCAGACGGATCGGACCGGAGAGAGAGATAGAACGGGAAAGACAGAACTAAATGCGATGCAGTGTTTATCTGCGATAAACGCAGGCCACCTATGTACATTGGGGTCATCCCTAGACGGTGTCCGAATGGCACGCCGCGCAGCGGTGATGCCGTCGTGGTACGTTGGCTGTAGCACTCTTGAAAAGGACGGGGATGCAGATAAATGGCCGAAACATGGACCTCATCGCTCCTGGGAAGCAAGCCGTCTCGAGAGGAATCTCCCATTTATGCTCAATCGCTGCTGGATCACAAACCTTATCCTGGCAGAAGCAACGCAGGAGACCATCTGAAAGCATTTGCTTCACACGCAGAGTTCCAGTCGTAGACATTATTCTGCTGCCATTGTGTCGCTCTTATCGTCGTTGAATAAAGAGTTAGCATTTGCGAAAATGCTCGAATTAAAGCATAAGGCGAGTGTGTAACTGCGTAATTTTCTTTTGACTTAATCGAACAATAGCCTCAAAATAAAAGGATCGCATTTGTAAGTTTTGTTTTTCAGAGACAACCCCCGACTAGCTATAAGCGTATCGATAGAACTAGCTACGGAGTATGACAAAGCTGCTATGACGAAGCACGCTCAATCATGCCAACTATACGTTTTATGATAAAAAGATACCAATCTTAATTACGGGCGTTTTTGAAGTTATTTTTAAGCTTAGAGAGATGCTAAATCATTGTGATACAAGAATAAATAATTCAATGCTAGATTTAGTTACAAATGATAAATATAGGAAGCCCAGTAGTGTGCAAAATTCTACACAATCGACCTGCTGTTGATTTAATTGCATTTGTCTTTTTGGCGTTTTTTAGTATCATAAGTAAAACAACTATATTTCTCTTCATGATAATTCCATATAGGCCTTTGACATACGTCTAACCAGCAACTGAAACTAATTTGATTTAAAATGATGGCTTTATTATGCATTCTTCCCCGATGAGCTCTCTCCGTGACCCTCAATTTGAATATTGTCAAAGAGAGCTTATAGCTATACATTAATGACTATGCAGCCAGCCGTCTTTGTTGAAAAGAACGTTAACAGAGGATGGCATCGTTGACGGCTGATATTATTCGTATGAAACGTACTGACAAAACACACAGACGAAAAGGCTTCAAAAAATAAGCGTAAGGACTAGGCTGGATTGGTTATGCGGTGGTGAAAATGACCCCGATTGATAGCTTCGTGATCCAGTTATTACCACGCGTCGATCAGCAACGTACTACTTATTCTTTGGTAGGTGCCCATTTCTCGGAACTGAGCCACCATCTTTTATGGGGTTAGTAAAACCCAATCCGCGCTCTCACAGAATGATCATTTTAATATAGCGATGTCATTGCCGAGCTGTGTGATCGAGCAACGTCCTATAGAACGCATTGTTGCCAGACTATGGAGTGACATTGTCCAAGTGCGGTATATCGTACAGGAGTTTTCTTTATAAATACTTTACGATAGCGTTCCCGGCCCATATCGTCTCAAGGCAAAAGTAAACTATGACCAGGGCGCTGTTTTATGGCTATTGGGCGTCATTCTACTATTCAAAACAATATCTGACTCGCTGGATTTTGTTCTATTGATCTAAACTTAAATCATAATAGTGTTGCACTTTCCATAGTATAATTAAATAAGCGGGAAAACTTCTTACGTGAAAATGTGATCTGGCTGTCCTAAACGAGAAACAATAATATGATGCGCCAGGTTGAAAGAGGGTCTCTTGAGCTACGAAAAACCCAACAATTTAAGGTGAGACACATTGAAGTGCCATAAATCTAACTAGGTCAACGCATAGTAATGCAAATTCTACAAGCTCCTTATTCAGAACGTTTTCACGATTGGCTAAATTTGTTGTTTTTTTTGGCTGAGATTCTTTAAAGCGGAAAATCACCCATCGAAATCTTGATACTTCGCCGTATTGAAGTCATTGCGCACATGAAAAAGCGAGTACGAAGTATCCTAATATTTTTTGGATGGATCCTTCGAAACGGTTATCACGGTGCGACTCTTAAGAAACCTTCAACTCGTTGAAGTCTATGGTTACGCTATTCAATGGAACAGTGCATCGCACAAAAAGAACCTATCTTTTATGTTTAGTTGGAACGCTACTATTCGTTCGGGTATCGCTAAGCAAATTATACGGTTATTATATCTTTATATATGGCCATGATGTAGCTCACTTTTTGACGGAAGGACGACCGGACGAGTGAATGGAAGTAATTCGAAAACCAACCGCACTGGTGGGTTTTTATTAAGGTCTGGCTAGCAAAGCCGAAAAGCGGGAGTTTAGTTCGTTGTGTTTGTGGCTCGAGTGAAAACCATAGGCCCTAGGGACGGATACAGCTCATCGATAGGATACGAGGAAACGTAGCTTGGCCTAAAAATGCATGTACGATGCTGAGTTCCCGACGTTATATAACCTTAATAGTAAGAACAATGTCGTTCAGTGCCCTGTACGATCGATATCTGCGCTCAACAAAGAGATTGTGTTTTGACATGATCAGTTATGCGACCACACACGCGTCTCAGACAGTAACTTATCTAGAGACTAATACTGAAACACTGGTTAACTGCTTAGTTATACAAATTCGAATTCATTTAATTGTTAAAACTGAAGGCACCTAAAAAAGCGCGCCTCATACTCATTTTAACAAATTTTCTTACCTTTATCTAGATTTAGGTTCGTACGATCTTGTGTCTGCTATTTACTATAAACTGAAAAGCTGTATGCATAAGTGTATATAGGATTCAGCCCGTTCGTTTACAATCTTTGCGGCGGTCTGTAGAACAGATAGTTCAGACGTCACTACATTCCTCCGGAAGAACTTTTTTGCTGCTATATCTGTTCAGAAATTTTCAACATGAGTTAGCTGGCTCTTTTTGATTCTTTTTTCAACAGGAATATATCTACCGCTGACAAAAACGTCGGTCCATGTTTCCCTGCTACATTAAGGATACTTTCATTTTGGCTCAAACCATAGCGGACGGCTGACTTTGTTGAAAGAGAAACTGAACTGGAAGTGGATCGAAGAGATGTACGCTCACGGCGATTTGTGCTATTCAAAATAGGAAGAAGTTTCAAACAATGCATATACTAATAAAAGTTGATTCATCCAGATACCAGTTCAGTTGTAATTTATATATGGCCGTTCGTTTGTCTGTATAACGATATATGAAGAATCATCGGCTTTTAATTGAATTGATAACTAAACTTATTCCACTGCTTGGGGGCTAGGAGAGCTACTACCTCCATATGATACTATTCACCTTGGTAAAAAGTGCAATGTAAACACGAAGAACAAAGATTTGGAGAAGATTAGAAATAACCAAGACTTCTTCTTGGCTAGGTAGAACCGAAGGTCAAAGTGTTGCAAGCTTAAGTGTGCTGAGTCCCCAGGCAACAATGAAATCCAATACAATAGCTGCTTAGCACCTGTAGTCAAAGGTAGCCGTTTAGTGACTCTGCAGAAAGAACAGAGTGGACCAATGTGAGTAAGTTAACTGTTTCCCATTCTTCCTCCATTCTTTCCGTGTCTGAAGTGCTCCCATATCTAGCATAGTGCAGTGATCTGGGATCATAACTATACCGCGTTAACGAAAAGCGCCGATATTTGGTAGGTCAGCGGTCCGTAGCGTCGTATCTAGTGCATAACGTACACTTCAATGGCACAAGTGTGCTGGCAAAACAACTACGCCATGGCATAATCTTGTAATCATTGTCAAATGATAGCATTCATTCACTTGCATTCAACATACATACTTCAAATTCAGATTGACAACCTAATCGATATACACGCTTACAGTTTCAACAAGGAAAACAGATCATTGTACACAATCTAACGGGTTTCAGTGAAAAATAGGCAGCGTACGGGGGCAAAGAACGTCTCGGAAAAAATTCGCGTAACAGCGAAGCTATAAAGAAGTAATCTACGGTACATGAAAACCAACATTAAGAAGGCTTTCGTCTATGCAAACCCTATAGGCTTCTCTGACAGCGGTATACCGCTCAAGCAGGTTGGAAAGACGGCCAGCCATTGATAGTCCTGACCGTGGTTTTTAAAGAAAATCGTGATGGAGTTTCACTGGCGGGGATTGCTGGTGGGCTTTTTTCGAGGGGCGTTTGGCCTACCTGGATGGGTCGGGTGGAAATAGGGATACCATTGGCTGAGAGTGGGGTGTCTGAGGCTTAAAGAAAATCCCTGACGATTCGTCACACCGTGAACGGCTAGTGGTAGGCAAAAAGCAGTGCACGCAACATAATGGAGAGAGAAGATCAGCGACCACAGAAGCAGCTGTGCTGGCAGTCGCAATATATGTCGCCGGTCCGAAGCAGCAGCAGTCGGACCAAGGAGACTAGCAGGCCAACCAGAAGGATACCTAGTCGTGCCTATGGGATAGCGGGATAAGGACCCTACTTAAAAAAGCGATACATTATCTCACACACTCTGTTAGGCCCAGTTGACTCGGCTATTTCGCCCACGCAGACAGTAGAGAAAAAAAAATGACGTTCTCGGCCGACGTTCGGGAGCCGGGAAGAGGTGTAACTCTGCAGGACTCCCATATGAATGGTTAAACGACGTGTGTCCCTTCACAATTTATTTATACGGTCATACATTTTAGTATCTCTTATATTCGCTTTACTGTGTTGTGTTTGTCGACGATTTTTCGAAGTTGACTGTCTAGTAAATAGATGCATAAGATTTCACTCATATCAATGCTGGAACAGTTTTTATATATCATTGCTAAACGTTGTCGCTTTATATTAGTAGCTTTTTTCGCTCATTTGCCTACTAATAAGCTCTATTGAAATATAGGAGTTTCGAAGCAAACAACTTAATTTTAACGTTATCCGATCGCACTCCAATAAGATATATTATATGATTTGTGCAATATGAACGTCAAGATACACTTCAAATATGAGTTTGGTTTACGTAGAAAATTAAGCTGAAACAATTTTAATGCAAACATAAAACCCAAAAACAAGTCAAATAGACGCGCCAGCCACTTTCAGGTTGAGGGTCTTTACAGGCGATTCTTTTAATAGGCCAGGTAAACCGATCCCTACCTATTATAACTAAGGATAGTGCTTCTTGCCCGCACTTTTGGTTTACAGTTTGAGTTCTCATAGATATTGTGGTTGTCCGGGTGCAGCGGTCAGTCTAATAGAGACAGTTCAGAAGTTATTGAATGGTAAATATTCCCATATTTTCCAATGGCGCATTTGTTCAGAAGGCTTACGTTGTGTGATACGGTTTATAGCTCGACTTCTCACCTATCTGACCAGTGTTCTTCCGAAACCTCGTCCCTATATTCATCGTATAACGGTAGTTGTTTGGCGCCCAGGTGTATTACTCCAAACAAGCCTTTCCTGCTTCTTCTCCGCCGCTAGTCATCAGAACGTAGCCTTCGATTGGGCAGATGAAGTAAGAGAGATAGACTGGCTTTTCAGGACTGCAGGTCTGGCCAAGTACCTAGCCTTCCTTTTTGTTTAGTTTGTTTGTTCCTCTCCTTATATTGACAGCGCCCTTTATCCCCTTGCTGCCCTAAGACGTGAGACCTTCAATAACGACAACAACAACAACGACGCCAGCAGCGACGACAGCTGCGGCACTGCTAACAGCCTCAACAAAAACAACATTGACAGCATCAAACAGAAGCAGCTAGAAAGGCCGGCGTCGGCCCCTGTCTGCGGTCGCTGCAGTTTCTGCGCAGACCGGCTCAATTGGAATCAGCTACGCTCAAATGACCAAGTAAGCAACGAACGAACCAACAGCTGCACACAGTCAACTATAGAGGGATCCGCAAGGCAACTCACGAAGTCTTCTTACAGTTGTCGGAGCCACTGCAATAGCCTGTTTATTGCTGCTGCTGTCTAGATGGCGCTGGTCAAGGGCCTACGTGGTAAAAGGCTCACCTATGGGGGAGAGTGAGAGGAAAACGGCGAAAGGAGACCCTCTATAGTGCCGAAAACTAACCAATGGTTTCAATGCGGCCAGCCGGCTGAACTAGCAACGCAATAGCTGTTCCAACGATGAGTAGTTTCCGCTGCTGCCATTTTGGCCGCGGATCTAGCGTTGGGCGACGGTCCGAGAGAGAAAAGTTGCTACTAAGCAAAAAGACCGAAGAGATGGCGATGCTGGTGAATGGCATTCGAATAGAGAGAGGAACGAAGGTGTGGAATGAAGAAGAAGACGCCACTACTACCAGTCGAGGGTTGCCCTTTCTCGCCCCAACCGATGAAAGCAAATCACACAATACTGAACTGGGACACATACACCGTATGTCCTGTGGCTGGCAGGCCCGGAAACAGAAAATAGCTTCTACTATATAATAGATTACGACGAATCATATTACACAGCCTTTGTGACTAATGTAACTTTTTTATATACCTATGGGCTCTCCTTGCGTTCATCCATATCTTGTTAAACGAGTGTAGATTGTGAAATTCAATGAGATTTAGTAATTCAGAGTGTGCCATAGGGGACAACGATTGCAGTCTGTGGGTACGAGAGTGGGAGTCTGGCGGAGCAAGCAGGTTGTATCTGGAAACGTCTCTTATTGGCATCGGTGACGCTGAATTGGTCGGGGCAACCAGATGCCTAGTTATTACGACAGCGTAACAGAGGTCAGAAAATATGGCGTTACGGATTGATTTTGAGAATTAGCGATAACATAAGCATTATTTCTATGATGAAGATAACAATGGAGTGGTATACATCATATAACGGCAGAAGTGAGGTAAGAGAGACATATATCAGTAGTATACGTATGCAAATGCTCTTTTCAAATATAATGCGTAAGACAGTTCTGTTTATTTGAAAGGACCCTAAAGTATAGATATGTTGTAACGTAGCCATTGTCTTTAAATACCATTTCCTTTATTAGAGTAAGCGCTATTTTTGAGGTAAAGTATTACTCGCTGTCATCATTATATTTAGAGTTGGAAAATTAGATGTGAGATATTTATGCCGCATAAATTGCTAAAACGAACTCGCAAAACGTCGAGGTATATGTATTTTTTTATGTTTCATAATAAGCGCAAGCTGAAATGAATTTGTCACCTGTCTGTTTGCCACTTACGTAAAAGGCAATAAATTGGGCGTGGGCATTGCAGCATGGTAAACCCAAGTACCTTTGTCTATTCTTGATTTCAATGCGTTTTCGTTAAAAATGACTAGCTTCAATCTGCTTCCATCGATGTCTTTTAGCACTGAGACTCAATGACCACCGAATAGACTTCAGATAGCATCCAAGAAGTGGTCGTAAGAGACTAATGCGTTTGTACGGCTATAAGTCCGCTTGGCGATTCGGGAACTCACAGTGGTCGGACTCAACGGTGTTTTTCATTTTTGGATACCGTGCACAAGGTTCTCAATTAAGCCTACAGAAAAGCGTATCAGTGAGTAGAAAGGTAAAAATTGGATCTGCCACAGAGCTATGTTGAACAGCATCCATTGTTTGTCGTAAGTTGACGACTGTTCCGTTCAAAAGATACAAACAGCATTTTTTAAAGAGATTAAAGGAGACAGCTCTTAAAGCAGGCCATCTATAGGTTTTTTAGACGTTTGTGAGTGGCGCAAGGAAAGCGGTAGCCAGCGAACTAAATGTCACAGGCGACGTCTGTGATATTAACGCGTTCAACAAATCGGTCGTCTCGAACCAGAGCTACGTATAAGTGAAACGACGTGGCCATTGAAAGGCTGACTGGGTTTAGAAATTTCATTTACTTAACACCGCCTTTCGTTTACTGTGACGAAGGATAACTTAAACTCATTTGTATTTTATTTAACCTCCTTAATGCTTAAACACATGTTCATATACTTAGTTTTCAAACCTCCTTCTAAATAATTGGTTTATCTACGACAATCAACACGTAAATTGCATAGTTTTGAAAAAAAATACGCCTTCGTATAGCTGGCCGCAGCTGTACCTTACGATAGGTCTGGGGCAAGCTTTTGCCGGTGTGCGCATTAATAGCCGTCCATTAGTCTTTATAATAAAGTACAAGTGTAAATAAAGGCAGAAAGAGTAAGACAGAATTCGTTATCTACTTATGTGAGCTATTTTTTTTGTTAGCCATTAAATCAACATGTAAGGGCTGCCGTTGGTAAGAGATCGCCCTTGGTCAAAGATTATATGAAACGGACCATGGAAGGAGATACGGCTTTTGAATGGGTTAGATAAAGAATTACCGTTTATACGTATAAATCTTATTTTCGTATCGAGTGAGCTTTTCTAGTGCTTTTACGGCAGTGACTTTTAACCGTCCCTTTCGTCGTCTGTTTCTCGATAGAAATGTCAGTCTAACCGGTAGAGCAAGCTAGGATTTTCATGGAGCTCGACTGTGCTTTAACATACGCCGCTCGACGATCGTATGCGACTGGCCGGCCAAGCCACACGACATTTTTTCTTTGTGCCTACCATTTGTTTCCCTAGCTCTATGATCGACACTGTCCAAACGCACTCTCGCTCCGTTACGTCCTATAGCTTTTGTCCTGCTGTTTGTTCTCCATCTTTTCTAAATTCGTTGTTTGCGTTCTCTAGCGCTACCAACAACAACTCTTCTGCTTTGTCCTTATCAATCAGCATGTTCACCACGTTGACCTCATCTCAATCAACGACCAATGGCCGATCGAGCACGAAGAGCATCGATAGAAAAAAAGGTAGCGCAGACAACCGAACCCGGTAACGCTGAAATCGTAAGGAACTCACGCGGTACTTCGGAGACACGAAGTAGCAGTACGAAAGAAGAAAATAACAAGGAAGAATCAAGAAAAAAAGCTGGTCGATTGCTCCAACCGCCGCCTTAATGGACATTTGTAAAGATAGTCTCAGTTAAACCTAATTACTGCCTCACGTAGCCCCCCCCCCTCCCCTGAATTTGTAGTTTTATTCGCCGTGGGATCTATACCACGCTATGGTACGTTACAAGCGATAAGTTGTCTTAAGGGATTCAGGGTGCTTGTAACAGCCGTTTGCTTACGGCTGTTGTTTCCGCTCTGCAGGTTGGCATCTGCTGTCGGCGAGGGCTCTAGTCAGTTCGTATGTATATGTGTGTGTGGGGGTGTGTGTGTGTGTGTGTTTAGTGACAGTAGCCTTTAGAAAATTAATGCTGAACATTGTTTCGAGGTAATATTTCTAGGTAAACCTAGGCCAATTTACGTTATACCATCTAGTGGACAGCGCACGCACTGAAAAAGCTTATGGGATATTGTCAACCCACCGAAACGGACTGTTGTGACATTGAATATTATTCTACGTATATAACAAATCACTAAAAGGAACGACATCGATGGGCTTGAACCTCTATGCGGCGTAGTTCTTACAAAAGGTAACCATTTAAAATAAGTTCCCGTGTCTCTCTATCCATGTCAGCTTTGGTCCAACATACCAGCCACGATGAACATAAACCTAAAATGTTATTTGTTCATCTCATACGAGATGGTTCACGTACTTAACATATTGGCACGTTAGCAGTCAGAAAGCTAGGTTAGACATGTATCGTGCTAACGTGTTGCTGTACGTGATGTTGATACGGCTTTCGATAGCAGGCAGGAAATATGACTATGTACCCTATAAACTATGTCGCTTAATAACCCTGGCCTTTAAACGAGGTTAAAACGATTTCTGCTGCTATTGGGGTAAATATACGATACGGTCTTGATGTGATAGCGGCGCTAGTTTATGGTGACACAGCAATGAATTTATGAGCTATGAAAAATAGAGTTAAAAACGTTTAGCCTTTTTGTCCGTACACAAATGTAAACTTTGTTTGTTGCAGACGACCGATCTATGCTTATTAGTTTCCTATGTTGTTACAGAGAGTAATTCGAAAGTATATAATTAGTTTCATGCTATAAATAGAACTTTGAACGATTTGCCATATATTGTTCAAATTTACAGAAATTAATCGACATCTCCACCCGCCGCAGGCCACCCGCCACAGGCCACCCACTACGATGCACTTATATAGTACAGTAGATTTTTTCCAAATCGCGTAGCATATTATATACTATACTGCGCGATTAAATTTTATCTTTTTGCCTTTGTCTCGTTTAATTGGCTACAACTGCAGGGGTAATCACAAGAAATGCCGGTGAGTGTTTGCCCACTGAGTTTTTACTGTATTAGGCTTACAAAAGAAATTCGTCCCTTTTGCTAGACTAATGACCAATTGTTCCTACATATATATATATATATATATATATATACACTATTTCATTTTGGTGGTACATTATTTTGTTTATTATGACTGAAATCACGAGATATAATGTGGGTGTCTATACTACACCGTCCGGTCAGAACATACGATCTTGCCAATTGTCGGCAATGACTTCTTAGCTAGCAATGTTTCAAAATGCCCATAAATGAGTTCAATATATATCTTATTATCTGGCGTCAGCACAGACGCCATACGTTGTGCTTGTGCGGTGTGCACGGGGCTTTTATTTGTCAGTGAATAACATTTCGTTATATAAATCTGATTGTCGAAATCATTTGTACTATAATAATTAGAATCTGTAACAGAATAGAGTATTAAATGGACGAATTTAAAATAGAACAAGCATGGTTAATTGATAATAGTCATCTGCATAGAAAACGAAGTCAACTCGAAGTAGAGAGCGCTTAAGCGGTACGACAAAGCGACGTCCGTGTGTTTTTTTTCCTCCGTTTAGATTCTGCGGTAGTCTAAGAGGTTAAACTCAAACGGGTCGAGCTCTAATACAGTCGCAAAATACAGCTAAGTCTCATAAGATTTTAACAAGCCACCTAAACTGGGAGTCAACTGCATAAAATATCACTGCAAATAATCGTGCCTTGGCCCAGACCTAAACCCAGTGGGTCTCAGATTAAAATGTAACAAGTGAGCTGACAATTTAGTTATACAGTTGAACACAACGGAAAGGGGGATCGTGTTGAAAAAGGCTATTAGATCTGTGAACGATTGCTGCAGCATTAACCAAACATTTGTTCTTCAGTTTATTCTACTAAATAGTATATTGAACGATTCATTTCTAGAAGTATTATGGGATGTGGTAGAATATGTTGTTTTCAAGGTCCTAGTCAACCACTCTGTTCAAACTAAGGACTAGAACAGCATCCTAAATATGTAACCTGATTTTGACGACTTTAATAGAACGAGATGTACGCGCGTGCCTCAGACTCTATGGAAGTGATGCAGTTTCTAAATGGACAGATTTTTCTGCTCTTTCGGTACTCTGACAGCTTGTCCACGATAGATTTGTGAAACGGGTAACACATACATGTAACGCCGGGTTGCGATTGTATAGAAGAGTTTAACTCAACAATCTGAACAGAGTGATTTATAAAAGAACAATAGCTGACTATTTCTGTAATAAGGTACGATACATTTCGGACTAAGTGTTACTTACGAGTCCTGAGAAATTACTTACAACGACTTTGTTATACCACCTTGGCCTGGTGTTCGGCCCCGCGTACCTATGGTTACCCTCACTACAATGTAGTGGTCAGGCCTATTTCTACGTGAAATAGATTTTGAATATGTCGAGTCCTGGTAATATAAGCATCCTGATTTCTTCTGTTACGGCAATTACACTCTCAAAGGAATATGTTTATGCTATGAACTTCATTGTATAGCCCTATACATTTTTCAACACGCTCGCAACTAGAACTTGACAGTCACCATTTTACCATAGCTCCGCGCGGTTTCAATTCCAAACCTTAATGAACTTAGCTATGCCAGATATCTCAGTTTACTTGACCCTTTTTTTTGTTTTTTTTTAGCAATAGGGTGATTTGACTTGCGCCCAGTGTGCCCAATCCCGCGTGGTTACAGTTTTATTATACTGTGATAAGCTTTTTAGTTCCGATTCTTTTAATACGTTGCGATTATAATTCTCTATTCATTCCAAGTAAGCATTAACTTCAATCAAATACCACATTAAATAAACAAAGTATCCTGCAGCGCCATTTTATGACCAATGTTGCCACTGAGCATGGTTGATATATGACATTGTGGGGTTGTAATTGAATGCCATTTTGTTGACCATGACACTCTACCCCGGTTTGTTTTTCCTCACTAGTTGTTGCAAGATGTGGGATACTGACAATCAGCAGCCTCAATTCTGATACAATTGATATCCGCCGGGACAGAAAGCGCGAAGAGATCGAGAAGCGTGAAGAGACTACGCAACGATACAATAGGGACGCCGTCTAGATATGTCGAGTGAGGTTTACGTAAGTGCAGGTAGGTCAATATTATTAAGTAATAGATCAGGGAAAGTCTTATCTTTTAGACTTTTATCATTAGCGCGCCATTTCATTGACTACGACCGTTGGAATAACCGAACTCCGCAAGTGATGGAATCCTTTTTGAGTGCTATAGCTTAGACTCGATAAATGGTTTTAACGCCTACGGTAAATGCTCTAGGCTGGATTGTACTTGTAGCTCGGTTATGGTAATAGGTAGAAACTCCGTGTTTCTACTACGCTGTTTTAGTGCTTCGGAACGAAGCAACAACATCGTTTTACCTGGCATAATTAAAGACGGTTACCCCACTGTGCAGCAAATGATCAGATGTAATTAATGTGGAAACTATTGGAATTTAAAGGGAGTGAACATGATCATATTCTAGAGAAACCAGGCAAAACTATTTAAATATTTACAAAGCTTGACACTGGCAACGGGCATACAGTATAGTTCATACGGGTGAACTTTGCGGACCCAGCTGGGAAACCACCATTCTGCATGTATAATGTTACCGCTCTACTCGTACAAAATGGCGGCTGGAATTACCGGACAGACTAATTACATTTCATGGTTATATAGAATCTTCACAAATCTAATTAACGCTACGAGATTACTTGGGGTATTGTTATATAAATCATACGATTAATATTTCTTCCTTTGCATGTATAATACATTCATTGGCCATTCGACTGCGTCAGATACAAGTCAGCTGTGATCAGTTGAATGATTTACTGGGGTTGGCTATCTGGGTTAATTTTTCACGATTACTTTGAAAAATTTTCTCTTTTCTAAGATTTTCATACTGGAGCAAATTGGTGTTTGATGAGTCAGACGAAAGATGCTACAGAATTGAAGAACGTGCTAAAAATATGTCAGTGAAGAAATACAAGAACAAGACGAGCCCACCATTTACTCTGCTTTCCTATTTAGCTTTTTCCAGAGCTCAAATACTCAAGTAGTAAAGTTTCGTTCTACTTTGCAGATATCGTTAACGAAGCAGAACTCTCCACCCAGAAGCACTTGCTAACTGATGTGTTGTTTATTCCCCAACGGTACTTTCGTAACACATGATCAGGATCTGATCTATGTGAGATCAGATTATCGCAATCGAACCTCTTTGTGCAGTGAGGATCGCTGATGCGCGCTTGCTTAAAGAGCACTGCTCAGACGTTCTTTTGCCTCCCTAAGAAGCATCTAGCTTTCATGTCTGATCGCGAAAAGCCTGATTCTAGAAGTTGTCAGCGCGCCAACACGTGCTGCTTCCAATGGCAACGGCTGGACTCATACGGTATAAAAATGGATCCGACCGATTTAATTTAGTAGACCATAGACAATCTCGGCGTCTTCTAACGTATGCCTTGGACAATCGTCTTTACCAACGCTGTTCCGGTTTAAAATTTACGGCTAGTCCTGCAGCTCGGTTATCTATCACTTTTGAACTGTTGAGTAGCTGGCAAGAACTTATTTACGTTAACTGGTTTAATTTTTAGACGCAAGAAACTTTTGCATTCTTTCCCGGAGACAAGGGATCTGCAGCCTTATTGCAGGTTCAAACTTAACAACAGAGAGCTACGATTCATTATTGATATGTATAAACTAAATCGCCTGAGCGTTTTTTGGGGGACGAGGCGGTGGGGGCGTCTTGTAAATGATACCAAATAGTCACTGTTTTCGGATTAGTCTTCCTAGCTTTACCCCGATTTTCGTAAGAGTGCATAATACCTATCGGAGCTGCTAGGTCTGTTTTCACTTTCCTTGCTTCGTAAATAGTCTCTAAATAGCAAGCGCGCATCGACATATAATTTCATCTAACCACAATCTATTGCTGCGTCTCTTCAGGTTCGCTGTTAGTAGGGAAATACGCCCGGGAACGCACTGATCAATATAGATCATCCACAGTATTACAATCAATCTTATGCATTGAAGGACAAAATATTTTCATAAAATTCTACGAATTTATTGTTTATGCCTAACTAGGCGATAAAACTTTCACACATCCTCTGTGGAATGGAATATTCTATAGACATACAAAACCCAGCTGCGAATAAACTGGGCCAGGATTTGAAAAAGGATGGTATTAATTAAACGTAAATATTTCAATTCAAGCAAATCTTTCTTTACTATGGGGAGCGGATTGAACTTGGACCCGCCAACAGTTATTCCTAACCGAGCCTGATAACATATTGGGTCTGTTCTTTTTGTCTGAAATCTCAGCATGTGCCTAAAAGAAGTAAAACGTTTCGAATCTAGTTATGTTCTGTAGAAACTTGCATAACATAATAATATACTGCAATTGCATCAGTGCTTATTTATCGGCACAGTTCGACATATATTACTGTGTGACCGTTTGCGATTAGTTTCTATAAGCCATCCAGTCGTGTTATATAAATAGGTTCAGGGTTAGAAGCAGGATGAAAGCTATGCTGTTACCAAACAACTTGTTGAGCTGTTTCTGAAAAACTTCGTCTCAATAGCGACACCAAGAAAACCGATAAACAGCGACCTGTTAATTGAGCCTTTCCTTTCCTTTCACCTTTATCTAACCGCGGAGCAAATCTTTGACGCCCTTCTCTTTTCCGGTATAGGAATTCTCGCGCCTAAAAATTTAATTGCAAACAATGTATACGTCTACGTTATGTATTTGTTTGATTTTACAGTTTATTTGTTCATATGTAGAAGACACCCCAATGTACACACTAAAAATATTAACGGCTTCTATAGAAACAATAAAGAAATGCCAAGTCTTAAGTTATAGTAAGCTGTACTTTGGCGCTTTCGGCATCAAACAACGTGTAGCTAAAATATGTTTGATACTATTAAATAAAAGAATGCATTAATAATAACTGTTAGACTTAGGACACTTCGTGAACATCTTGCGATCTGAAAAACGGTGTGGAAAAACTAAGTATATTGATCTGTGAAGAGCTAACTAGGCACATCGCTAGTGGAACTTATCGAATCCCGAAGTTCGCTAGCACGTCCAACTTACAGAAATTTCGTTGAAGCATGCATTATTGTGCTATGGAAAGTTGATCTTCTGAAGCTCAGGCAAAGTGAGCTCAAAGCAGACCGTCTGGGAGCATCGTACTTATAATACTTTGGAGATGCTTTTCTTTAAACCAATTAAGTCTTCAGAATATCAACAGGCGCTTGATCCTTTGATAACCGGAAGTAAATTGGAATTTTA
Source organism: Varroa jacobsoni (assembly GCF_002532875.2). Taxonomy (NCBI): domain Eukaryota; kingdom Metazoa; phylum Arthropoda; class Arachnida; order Mesostigmata; family Varroidae; genus Varroa; species Varroa jacobsoni. The sequence goes on from NW_019213783.1 coordinate 543,057, forward strand.
TTTATTATTAACCACTGCTCAACGAAAAAATTTTGCATTACTTGTGTTTCCGCAAAGAACACCAAAAACGCATTTTTTTTTTTAAAAATCTCGATAAATTTGCGATGCGATGAAAAAAACTTACTTCAAATGGAGCATAACGTAAAGTAAGTTTAATAGAGGTGCAACTAAGAATAAGTGTCACGGAAATCTCCTAAGAAGCTTGCCTTTGAAGTGTTCCACGATAGAATTACTCAGCACAACTGCATACAAATGATATACACCTATTTTTCAACAAAGAAGTTAAAGAAATTTCACAGAACAGAGCATATAAACGGCACCTAAATAGCAACGATAGCTGGTGGAAATTAGCTGTGGCCCTGGATCGACTGACACATCGCCGCCTTTTGTCGGCTTCAAAGGGTCGTTAACATAAGTGAAACATTTCTGGGCGCTCGGCGTAATACCGGAAATACGGCGTAAATAAAAGTTAAATGCGGTTCGGCTGATAGTTCTCGATTTAGCATTGTACTTAGCTGTTTGCGGTGTCTTTTATTGTCAGTCCAGACAATGGCGCGTTTTCTTTAGAAGTATTTAGATGCCTTAGAAATGTTTTTTTTTTTTTTTAATATACTTCCATTTCTTTTTAGGATCGAATTCTTTTGCATATCATCATGACAAGCTTGTAACGAACGCAATCCAGTGTACAAACGCTTTGTCACTAAAGCGTGACTACACTGCTCCGATAGTATTTAGCCGGTCGGAATTTGCTGTTTTTTTTTTTCTAGGTTTTCTCTAAGTCGAATATGGCTTTCGCTTGACCGGTACGTAGTATTGCCAGTTTTTTGTAGTCAAACCTGTGGAAAGAACATGGTTTTGCGATACTGTTGCACCGATGTATGATCTTCGAATGTGACTGTATTTCCTACACTAAGTTAACTGACAATATTAATAATGCAAAATTTTTCGGATTAATATTCGTGACGGGTTCAGGTTCCAGTTATAAGTTTGTTCATCTTGTCAAACAAGAGATGATTGGGGTGTGGCTTTTGTAGAACACGTTGATGTGTTGAGCGGGAGTTTCTTTCTGTTCTGAACGTCGCAGTCAATGATAGGAGTCGGCTCGTGGTCCAACGCGTCGAAGCCTGGCATGTGAAGTAGGCTTCGTAGGACTTTTGTTCCGTAGGCCAGGAAGGGTGCAAGCAGCCGGAGAGGCAGGACACGAAGTAGGTATTGGCAGCAAAGTGTCGTAAAACATCAAACTAGGCCCAACTAGCGTGCTCACAAAGCTGCAGCAAATCTTCCGCCGATCTGTAACATAAGACATATATACATCTTGTGACGGACGGATGGACTTTGTCAGCTTTTTTTGTCAAGAGAACGTCCATGTTACCCTACTTCGTTATTCAACGTGTTATCCCTTGTTCTTCCACCACAGGCTATCTGCGACGGCAAAAAAGAACAACACTTTAGATGGTTTATTGGTTCGACTAGAAACACTTTTCCTGATGCACTTACGTTAGCAGAGTGTATAAAGACATTGGTTCTACGCTCTGTTCGCGTAAGAACAGCTGTACGGTGACAATGTTGAGTTGGTAAGATGATTTTCAACCTACTACAAGTTATTCAATTAATACGTTAACCTAATGAATTGTGAACGGAAACGAAATTGTTTGATGGTATTAAAAGCATATACTGATATAATAAAGGATATAATGATGATAGTGAAATCATATATCTATCAATCACGAGTAACTCCATCAAGGAATACGAGACCTTTAGAATGCATACCATATAATTTTAATTAAGAAAATCCTCATCTTTTTATAAATGCGCACTTTCAGATCTAAAAAAAACTGGCAAAGATCGAAACTAGGCACTAGATTCCTTTGAGACTTCGTAGCAGTAACTAGACGGTCGCACAACGACAACCGAACAAGCTTGTAGTAAATGCTGTTTGCAGACAAACGTTTTGGTACATATAAACCATCTTCGTATTGTCCGAAGACTGAGATCGGCAAAACTGTTAGCAACAATGGCCCGTAGTCATTTTGCACCTAGCCCACCCTTACAGACTATAATATATTTGGGGCTCCTACGCAAACCAGTTTTCACGTCTTTGTAATGCTTTCTGTGTACAAAAAAAAGTTCTTCGAAAATTACTGCGCCGACAGAAAAACCGAACGCGGTAATCATTTGTCACATGCAGGAGCTATTCTACAGCGTAACAAATCGCTACCGCTTACCGTTCATGAAACTGTACGTTGATTTAGCCCGTCTATGTCCTGACCGAATTATTCAACGAGCCTACTCAGTGCATTGATGTAGAATCTCAGAAGAAATGACAGCAATTGCCGGCCTTTCCCGTCTAACGGAATCCGATCTGATCCTTTTTTGTGAGCTCAAGTCAAATTTTCCTGAGTATAGTGTGACGAGGTTATGGACCTCGTTAGTTGGCTGAACTTTTTGAGAACAGAGGGCCATTTTACCCGAAACAGAAGAGGAGCGAAGACGAATCCACAACACAATCGATCTGAATGGCTCAGGAAAATAACGTTGGAGACGATCAAGCTAGTCGATAGAAAGGTATAATGAACCCCCATTCCGTCAAAGACTTAAGCTAAGATCTGGAAAGTATGTCTCATATATGCAAAGCATAATTTAGAAATATTTTGATCAACAACGCCTTGGATTCCTCACAAAAAATTGCTTTTTTTGCAGCAGCCACCGCAGGAGTAAATATGATTTCCTATATCTGCTATTTCCTATTTTATGCTATTAATATCCTCCTGGTAATTTAACATCGCTTCAGTGGATAGTTGTAGGTACCTTTTACATTGCGATACAGCGTACATAACAGAGCGGTTTTAAGTGATTTTCTTAAAATATGAAAGCGTTTCGTTTTCCTTTAAGACATGAAAAAAAATTTCTGGAAATTGGTCTGCTTGTTGTCTGTGATAGTTGTTTCAACATTACTTTCACCAAAAACGTTTCAAAACTTCATAACGATGGCCAGTAGATGTGTTGCACTCACGAGTTCTCGTAGCATATATAATATCAGAACACTGAAAGCTAGTTAGGGATCGGGACAATATTTGCATGGTTTTTATTTATTGGTTGGTTATTATTTGCAACTTTTTATTAAATAAATAAATGGCAACAATAATTACACACGATAGCTTTTGGAACCATCGAGTAATTCCTTTTCCATTCTTTAATTTTTTTTGCCTATAGCTCCCTCATGCATCGCTTATATTTTCGTGAGGCGCGTTCCTTTAGGCTACGGGCTATGCAAGCGACGCAAGTAGTGACACCTATGATCGAATGCGACTTCTTGCGATAGTAAGTTGGACAATGCGACCTATTGCGATTCCATCTGTAAGGTCAGCATGATCCTTGCTCTACCCGTATCTGACAAATAGCCTAAGACCAAGGTGCAGTGGGTTTAACAGCTGGCTATCACGCAAGTAGAACGATGAACACACAGCATATCCCTATTTTTTGGGATTCCAAATATCCCTCTCATCTAGTTCTAACCGAACCTTCTAGAGATTTCTTGCGCTTTAAGAAAGGAACACTTGATGACCTATTTTCCCCATGTTCTTTTGCTGTTTTGCTTCTGGAAATGGCCTTTAACAGTACGACAACTTTTCACTACAGTTAGAATGGCCTTCGGTCAGGGCCGTGAACTCCTGAGTCGAACGACCATTTCACAGGCGTACGGAAGGAAGAATGGAAGTTGGCAGTTGGTTCGTCGCTGTACGTCTCTTCGATCGAACGAACAGAAGGGAAACGCGATATAAGAATGGGACGAGTGCGTTTTTCCTCGAGCTTCGACCCTTCTGGTCCGACGACTACTGCTTGTGCTAGTACAGCCGATTCCCACATTTTTAGAGGACGGACACCGCTCAGACCAAACATCCAATATAACTGCTCAGAGTGGATGGTAAACGCATAGATTGACAAATGCGGTGCCTTTGATATCCATTCCAGTAAAAGGTTTCGTCTGGTTCATACAGACGTCAGCCGGAGCCGACATCAATCCATACGACATAATACATGCGGCAACAGCATACGTCATTGTTCGCAATCATCGACGTCAACTCGGATATTATGTACCTTTGCGGTATTGGATCTTCGGAGTGGATGCGAATGCACGATTACCCTAGTCTATGGCTTCTTTTTGCACGATTTTCGTACGTGCAACATCCACATACGCCAGTTCGATTGATCTATTCATATGATTCACTACATTTAGTTGTAATAAATATGTGCCAACGAACAGTGCACGTCGACGTGTATCGAGGCTTGTAAAATCCATTGTCAGGTCTGTTACACAATACAGTTTCATGGTTTACCGTGAAATGATTTTATCTATTGGAGCAAACTTTATTTAGCGATTACTTGAAGTTAGGGTTGTTCTTCCCTTTGTAAATGGTCGACCCCATCGTTATATATTAGCCATATATAGTACCCCCTATAGGCAATGGAGATGATGATGAGCCTGTGACTTCTGTTGTCGATCAATATGTTATAGATTTAGATTTCCGAACTGTTACGGTTATCCAGTACCATAGAGAATTCGTGATGCTGTGATACCAAGGAATAAAGAAAGCGTGAGCAAGGTGTAAATTTTACTGGCAATTTTTTTACGTTACTATAGCAACGGTTATACTCAGCACCAGCGAATGGCGCGATTGGTTGTAACCTTTAGGCTATTAAAAACGAATCGGGTAGATTTGGAAGCCGGAAAAGTTTTCAACTATGTGCTACCTACAGATGAAACTTAGCTAGTTAATACTTAGTTTTCTAGAAAACCGGTTGAGTTTTCTCCAACATAAGTAAGTTCACTAGCGAAAACACGTGTCAGACTCGAAAATCAACGTTTAATGGTCTTCCCTCAGTTCATCGAGGACTACAACACTGCGGAAATTTGGCTAAGGCTGTTGAAGGCATTTTCGCCTTTCGCAGGCAAGAATGAATGCAAACGTTTCAAAAACGGAGATTGTAGTTTTGACGACCAGAGAGATGGCCAGGTATCGAGACCTAAAGGACAAGAACGTATGAGCGCAGTCGAGGAGGGTTTTGATGAAAGTAGAAGTCCTAACGCTCTGCCGGCCAAAACGGACATTTCACCTGTAACGTATTGCACAATTATAACCCAAATAGTGAAAATGCAGAAATTGAGTAAATGGGTTTGCCGTCAGTTGACGATAGGGCAGCTATTGCAGCGTTGTACCTAAGCAGACAACATTGCATCACGAGCCTGCTAAGCAGTGGCCAGACGCGTCGCCTACAAGCGTTAAAGACAAATAAATCTCAGTTCTGGTGGTAAACTACGTGCATCGAGTTGGGAGTTAGGTCCCGCGCTCGTTTTGCTGTTGATTTAATTGACCCGATTTTTTTAGGTCACACCGGGTCGAATGTATTCTATGCCAAAAGCGCGTCATTGTGCTCACTTAATCTGTTCAAAGGGTATTTCATCAGCTCGTCCAAAGCGATGAAAAAATTTGAATCACACGTTACCTTAAAACTAATATAATCGACTTGAGTCGACTGCCTAGCTACGTTTTGACGGACCTCCTATTACAATTTCTTAGGATTTTATTACAATGATGTAATTCAATTTTCATTATTCATTCATTTTTTCATATTGTCTCTGTCACCGTGCTGCCCTGAAACGAAGATCCCATCCATTGCTCTTGGGAAATGTCTAGAGTTTTACGGTAGGACATTGTTGTGGACATCTTATTACTCTGGGTCAACAATTGCTGCATTAAGCCCGACGATTAGTTGCGATGATCGTGTTTTCTGTCGGTATGTTCTCGTTGTTAACACGGCGCCTGTATCTCGCTATCTGGAGAAATACGTGATCTCGATCTCACGTTTTCTTATAGAAATCCAAATGCTATTCTACATTCAAATGAAAAGTTAATCCCAAACCTCGAAAACGGTGTGCCAATCCATTGTTTTGATCTTGCCTAACACGAACTTCTGTTTGGGCAGAAGGCTACTGATGTGTTGCCATCATGGTATTATTACCTCGTTAATAATTAAGCTCGTTTATTGCCACTTCGTGCTGTGGTGCCGATATGGTACTTTACGTGTTTTACAATTGTGACTTTCGACCATTTCAGCTTTCGTATCAGTCATATTAAGCGAATTCCCCGGTATTTCGGCCTTAGTCGTTCTACTGCTTTGATTTAGTTTTAATTCGCCCATATAGAGAAATTACCTTTAGTCTGCCGATAAGGCCTTTATGTTTCATTCGCCGTTAGTCATTTGATCAAACGTATTGATAAAGGTTGCCATCACTCGGCTACCCCTTTATAAAAAATTCAATAAAGCATTCAAGAAACGATTTACTTTTGGCGATCGCAGCTGGCTAGTGATTGAGTTTGCCAAGCCAATACGTATGCTATCAATGTAGACCAAAACATTTGAATGAGTACTTTGCTTTTTATATGTTTTGCGCAACGGATACTTTTATAGACTGTGTTAAGAACATGGATGAAGAAAAAAAGAGGAGTTTCGTGTAGGAAATGAGACGCGAATGGAATCGGGGTTAAGGTTTGTTTCTATCACTGGGTTCGAAACCTATTTTGCAGAACAGAAAAACACTGGTGCAACTGCATTTAAATCCTTGGAGGGTTTACGAAGCCAAATTATCGACCTTTCTTTGACGCTATTCAAAAAGATGCCAAGTGACTCTGGTCGTTTGTTGGAACCGTTGATTCAGGTACATTACAACGCATTCTTCATTTTCCCATTTTACCAGTCTTATTTATTTCCTATTAATTTATTATATTATTATTTATTTTCTTATTCTTACATTGATATACTTTACAAACCCTTTACCACTTTTTTTTTCTATGATGCAGTACTTTGTTCTCAAATAGCAAACACAAGAAAGGTCGATTTTTTCCAATTCAATGTTGAACCTATTTCGCAACTCTTCAATAGAAATCTTTACACATTTTTAACTAGTGTCGAACTAGGCGTTAAAAGAGCTACCATCTTGCTTGAATTAGCGTTATGCTCTATAGGAGTAAAGAATACCTTAAAAAAGCTATTCAATCAATTAGAGGAACCCTACGTGCACCCCACTTTAAGATGAAAACTCTATTGATTTACATAAAACTAGCTTAATCACCGACATACAGATACGCAAAAACTATTTCGGTAGTGTATAGCTTGATACAGATAGATAACATAATGACTTGTAACTATCTAAGGTGTTGAAGACAAATCTTCTATTCGTATCAGCTAACTGACGAATATACTATATGTCGTTTAGCCGAACTCACACCCCGATTTAATCGGTCTGGCTACCGCTTGCCGCTGTCATGTTGTCATGTCAATGTTGATCATCGCAGCACATAGAGGAACCTACCTAGGCACGGGGACGACAGAGGCGGCTATTTGGCCTATTTTATGCGGCAGCAGTTTCCGTTTGCCGGCTTCGCTCGTTGTGAGTCGGCTGCTCCTGGCGGGGACGGCCTCGAGATGATGAATGTATTTTCCTTGCCTCTCTCGCCTTGAAACCCCGGCAGATAATCTCCGTCTGTCCGCCTACTATAAGCCGTCATCATTCCTCTCTTTCCAGGCAATTAGCCACCACAGAATACCACCACTATGGCTATGGGCTTCTCAGAAGCACTTGCTTACTCTTCAAAAAACACTTCTCAGAAGCAAGTGCTTTTTCTTTATAGGCCCTGCGTCGAAACAAAGCGTCGTTATTTGAATGCGTATATTTTTATAATATTAATGATGATATCTTTTTTTAATTTGGTAAATTTGCCAGGATACTATGTGTAGTTCTGAAAGCTGTTAGATGAGATCTTTGTGGCTTCAGAATGGAGTTAAAAGAAAAATAGCGGCTTACGCGACCGTAGTTGGACACAGATCGATACAGAGCGGGCCTGGTTGGACGCAGCTTCATGCAAGTTAAAAAAAATTAGCTTACTCCAATTCTCAGTATCTTTATTCCCTTCATCTGCACCACTGCGAATGAAAATAAATCTAGTTCGGAATATTTAACGTCTTCTTTTAGGCTCTATTGACGACTCAAAACAGGGCGCCCATTTTCATGCCTTTCAAGCCTGAAGAGCTTGGACTTGAAGCGCCGCTCTTCTAGGCACCATTTCAGTATACAACTAGTTGAAAACAAGAGTGGTAGTATTCAAAATACAATTGAATAGTTTTTTTTATGTTTTCTCGTTTTCAATTCGTGTTTTTTTGGGGGTATCGAACACGATGCATAGGAAGTGTTGAATGAGAAAATTTTGGCCTGAATTGAAACCCCAACAACAAGTGGCTTGCTAAATTGAGCATTGGCTTCTTTGACCTAACCAACCTGGTTGTCTATATTGGAACGATCAAAGCACGCTGCGACTACACTTCATCTACAACGCATCGAAAAGATGATCGAGAGACTCGATTCCAGTGCAACAGCGTCCTTACGATGCAAGGGCCTTCTTTCATGGCTAGTCTAGAGGAACTCAGTCTCGGTATAAAGACACAAATTGAATTCATGATTATCGTGCTTTGTCGACTCGTTAGAACATATAATTCAACGTTATCCCACAGTATTGACGTTTCTGTCGTCCGCGGAAAAATAGTTTCCGCTCGAATACATGTAAACAAAACTGGTCATGAGGGTATCTATTATCCGAATCACACGCATTTCAGCTGTACAGATAACACACAGACAAAGCCATACGTTTTATAATTTCAGTATATAAGTAAGCCTTTGTAGTCAATAAGGGCGTGCTCGACTCGATCACAGATATAACCTGTAACATGGGCATAAGTTAATAACGCAAAGGTCCAAAAATTATAGAATACAATCATTTACTTCCATATGAACCTGGGATCTAAAACACACAGCGCAACGTACTCTTCTATATATATACATATATATATATATTAGAGATACTATATATATATAATATCTAAATTCGATTAACTGTAATTATATGTATAAGGCAAGCTGTTATCCCTTGATGTGAATAGTGCGTCTTTTTGTTCTCTATTATCTAAGATCCATGCTTGCACCCATTAAGCTGTTTTTTGAAGGTATTTATTGAGACAAAATAAATTACGTTTAATCTGAGCAGCAGAACCCTATCTGAAAGAGCCGGATGTGTCGGCACAAGCTCAGCTGCACGCACGATGCATATTATAATGATCGTACAAATGTGGGAGTTATCGATACTGGAATGAGGTGAGAATAAAATTTCTACGTGCCAATAAATAGACTTACGATCAAATGCAGCGGATGTATACGTGTTGCATCTATTGCTTAATAACATTGATGTTCGGGATTGGGAATTAACGCTTCACATTTTTGCGCAGAGCGTAAATCAGCTCTGTATAAGAAGGAAATATACAAGAGGGTCGTTTGTTTATTATACATATCTCAATATTGTCTTTACTCTCACCTCAACCTTAGAAAAGCGGGTGCGTCCACGTCTGTTTACCTCTGCGTATTCACGCACGCGTGTCCTTTGACTATTAAAATACGAGTTTTGCACCGTTCCTCTTTGGTTTCCCGGCCATCACCGCAACTGTCAACCAGATCTTCTTGGCCCTCTCATTTGCTTTCTCGCCTTTTCCGCAACTGTTTTGTTCGAGGACAAAGAGTCTATTACGTGGATCCTTTTCCACCTACTCATTCATAACAGCTATCCTGCCAGCAGATGTGCTTCTGAAGATTCCTTTTGCTTCCGTCGATCTGCTGTTCTTCGATCTTCCCCTTTTCACTGTCTCGGTTTGGTTGGTTCTTTTTAACGAGATCCCATCTTTACCACTAGTCCCAGTCCAGAGTTTGCAGTTTGCTTCGCCAATCGTATCCCTCAATGGGAGTGTTTGGATAAGAGACCTTCTGCGGGCCAAAAGCAGGCTGTTTTTCATATCGGACTGCTGCTACTGCTGCTGTTATTATGTCCTTTCCTATTTTGCCACCTTTGCTTTTTCTGGGTAGGTCGGCCTGGCTTGTTCGTTAGTTCCTGAAGGGATCGGGTTTGCTTTTCCATTGACAAGAAAAATGTTACCGTCGTCACTGAGCGTCGCTGTTACGGTCCTTTCATACCTTGCCCCGTACCTACCTCTTTTACTTTCATGCGTTTTTGCGAAGTTGCCGTTGCAAAGCAGCGGCATCGCCAGTGACAGTATCGCTTGATGGATGGGCTGCACCACAAGCTAAAGGTAGCCTGTCGCTACTGCGTCATCTCCTTGTCGGTTCAGGTCACCGGCCCCCAATTACCCAACGAGAATCGGAACGACAAATCGAGCCAACGATTTGAGCGAACGGCCATTGGCCATATACTGCCAATGTTGTCCATGTAGAAGAAGCCTTCGTCCGTAGATAAAAGCGCCAGTTCGTCGCTTGGTGCCTAATCCGTTTAACGATGCGACCGATGTGTGCTTTCGGTGAGCATAACGACTATTCGCAGTCACTCCGTCACTAGTCACTACCGTCTCGACAAATAGGCCCGAGTCACCAATATAAAATTAGCAACCTGATCATAATTTAGTTGAAGATTGATACAATGCTACACTAAAATAAGCGTGCGCTGCACAAATACGGTTTCCTGCGTGGCGCTAAATGTAGATCCGGGAAAGGAACCACGAAAAAATTTGATTTGCAATGCTGTGTCCTGTGTGGCAAGCACCTAGGACAAGGAAGTACCGCTGAGATGATGAAGTGAAAACTGACGGTGGGATTGAAGTGTTTGTTTTGCAATTACCTGGTATCTAGATAATTCTATTACAGATAATTTGATAGCATAAATACTTATTGTATCAATCCTCGTATCGCATAAAAGATTTAACAAGGGATTACACTCACGCGTCATGCATGCATGTACGCTGATCAAGAGTTCAGTGCACGCAAGGATAGCTATATAGGCAAATTGAACATGATATGGTTGTGTTCATAGTTTTAAATAATTAAAGCTTAGAGCAAGAAAAATATTCACTAATAGTTTAACTATTTATTACATGTATTGGCTTACAGTTAATAAATAACCAGTAAGCATGATTTTCCTTAGCAAGTATAAAGAAACCCGCACATTTGTTGTTCTGCCTGAACAGGACATTTGTCTTCATCACATAGGACGTCTCCTTGAAAAAGGCAATCTGAAATAGAAAAAATATCCGGAAGAAGATGATCTCACAGTTTTTGCTTCATTTTTCTCTCCTGTCGGCTTTTGGACACGCTTGAATCATCCGTAATTCGGTTGTAAAAGAATCACTTCTTTTGTAATAGTGGTTAGTCCAAAAAAGTATCTGTTACTTCGTTCGACACTCAACACTTGAATCAACTTTTGGCCCTGAATAAGTGCTAGCGATGACCCTATTTTCCTGTATCTATTTAAATGTTAGCATTTGATGCTAACGCTTTCGCCAATCCTCTCGATTCGATTCGTGCCTTGGGGAATCATTTTATAAACCTATTGAGTTATTTTCTACAGAGTTTTGCTTTACCAAAAACCCACCATGCACTCAGATTATTATTATTGTTACTCTGCAAGGTTCGATATATGTAATCAAGACAGAGAGCACTGGATTTTATAAAACAAGATCTGTATAAAAGCCGTTCAACTTGCCATTACTCTGTTGCGGAATGTTATATTCTGTGCATTTACTAGAGTGATGCATGAACAGTATGGACATTTTTGGGAGGAACGTTAACCGTACTTTTCCTTTCTCCTAGCAGAAATAGGAAAAGGAAAAAAACTGAAGTCCTTCTCCCATTCGAGAGGCCTCTCCAGTCCAGCTTTTTCCACTGCAATGCAGAAATCACATAAAAATCGAATACATGTGGCTGTCATTTCTACCTCAACCTGAAATCGCTGGGGATCGCTGTGGCGACTGCTGTTGTGCTAGCACTATCGTAATGGCACCGTTTGCCAACGTTGCCAGGTAAAATCAACCGATAGGACTTTCTTCATCTGTTCCGTCTGCTCCATCATTCTGTTTTTTTCTATTGTTGCATCTATCGCAGTACACCTACACACGCCAGCTGTGCTCAACGAAGGACATGGCCGCGATGACGTGGCGCCATCACGCCGCGAAATACCTTTAGTATCATAAGAACGTTTAGAGAGTGTCCTAAAGAGAGGAAAAAGCTAAGCCCAGATTCACTTTTTCGTCTGTTTGCATGCAACGATCAAAAATGAATTATGAATAGCGTTAGTTGAATTTTACTTTTGAGCTCACAGCGTGTGAATCGAGTGTGAAGTAGACAAGCAAAAAGCCTCGCGAGGTAGTTGGGTTTTAATTGGCTAAAATATAGTTGAAACTGGACGGTTTTGTCGTCGAGGGAACGAACGGTAACGGAGAGTCAGAAAGCCGAACGAATTGGAGAGTCGGAAGGTGGCTGACCTGTACGAGGAAGCCGCTTGATTTTTTCAGTTCCTGTAAAAAAAAAACCTAGCTGCAATATATACAGGACAATTATATCTGTAGATCGATTGAGCATGCTAATTACGCTGTATTATGCAGAATGAATAGAAATCCAGTACCAATTTTAGTACTGAAAAAATTGGTGCGACAGAATAGTTGAATAAAATGTTATGCCAGTGTGGATAATTTACTTAGCGTTGTTGTCCGTCCGTCTGTCTATCTGCTACACTATGAGTACCGATTTTTCTGGGAAATCAACTGATGAGCTGACTCATAGCTAAAAAAAAGGCAATGTAGGTTGAAAAATTGACTAGTCATAATAGTTGTTACCCCATTGACCAGATATGAACAATCGAAAACATCGGATGATGATTTAACTTAGTATAGTACAGAAGATCTATCCAGGCATATCTACGATATATTAAAATTAGTATTAGAGCCTGAATTGTATACCTAACCACTGCTCGTGAGTAGCCTGAATATAATTTGCCAAGCCAGTAGACATTATGCATCAAGAAACTCAGTCTATTTGGTATTGCTACTATAATAAAAACTGTAGCATACTATACCACAGGGCAACTATGGGAACGGTATTGCGGAAAATTTATGTTTGTCAAAGGGGACCTTGTGAAGAAGCGCTCGAGGGCGCGGGAGCGCAGACGCAGTCGAATGCATCCAACACATTAGGACAAATCTTTCATTCTCTTCACCTGGGTTGTCACCTTATATCCTACGTCTGAACGGCGTATATCTTATCTTTGGCGGATTCTGTCTGACATCATAGTTGCGGGGCAAAACTTGCGTCTTGCACCTACAGTGAATAATCAAATTAATAAATTTAGCACATTGAAAAAACGTTTTGAGGAACATCAATTACCTTATCCTGCATTGATATATAGTTTAATTAACTTAGACAAAAGCATACTACAAGTTCCGTCTCCGTTCATATTAAAATAGTAGTACGTTCTTTATAAATTCATCTACTGACCTAGAACTCGATTCGGTTACTACTGACAGCCGGCTTTCTATCTTAAACTATGGTGGCTTCATAGTTCGTTACCCCTTATTTTTCTCTCCCTTTATCCGTACTGTCTTCTTTGTGCTAATTGTCTTCGCAGCTCCCTTCCAGTAGAAATTATTGATTTTCTTGTGGGATAGTCAACTTTCATTTTAACGTGGATTTTATCGTAGTCAACAGTCACTACCCACATAAAACTTCTCTAGACGATAAAGCGTGTACACAACAGCTTAGATATGCCTAGACAGGTTCCTTTTTATCCTCGTGTACCTTAATTAGATACATGTATAACCACGACCATGTTTCCAATTTTCAGTTGTGGCAATATTCCACAGTAGAAAAGTGAGAATAGTTTAATTCTATGGCATGCAATAAAGAGGGAGCCGTCAATGTGTGTCGCTGCTGCTTTCGCTGACGCTGCCAGCATTGCTTCGTTTCGCCTGCCGCTTCTGCAACAGCTATTCGAGGCCGGCTGTTTATACCAGAATCGAATGTTTCTGCAGCGGCAGAATGCCATCTTGCAGCCATCACGTTGATGCGTCTGACGACGACCGGCGTTCCGCAAAAGCATCGGCACCGGTCCCCTTATACCTTTCCAGTTCAGTTTCACCAGAGTGCGACTAGCAGACGCAATACTAGCTGCACTTGTAGCAGTGATAGGAGTGATAATGCATCGATTTTACATAATGCACCCTGATGATGAAGACGACCACTACAGGCTTGATGCTAGTGCATACTCACGAAGACACACACGTGCGCGCATTCAGCCAATATCTTCTCGTTATTCCTGTCTACGATATGTCCGATGTTGATACGACGACCGCAGCGAGAAGGTAAATCGAAAAAAGCCAACGATGATTGTGGTTGCACTTGTTTTCGGGAAGCAGGACAGGAGAAATTCCTCAAATCTGAATTTTGTCATGGACACGCCTGCGCCTGCCAGGACGATTGGCTAATGCATAACTACTTTTTCTCAGCAGTCATCAATAAATGCAAGCAGTAAAAATGTGCCTTTTCATCCGCTGCGTTAACTAGTACATTAAAATGTTCTTACGCGTTCAAAAACTAGTGTACGTCATTGCAAGCACATTTAACAGTCACGATGCACTGCAATAGGACAAGAATACCATCATATGGCACAGCTTATGCTTAATAAGCAGAAAGTAAATGCAGTTTCCAAAATCTAACTTTCACCTTACAGTCTGGAACTTGCGTCGCCCTATGCCACAACGTCGACTTAGTGGCAAAATACGATAGCCATATCCTAAGCATATAAAGAGTACCTCAAGTTACAGATACACTCTTTCGCCTTCAAAATCTTAGTGTCTTAAAATCCGATTTAACGGACTAAACAGTTAGGCCCTACGTTTGATGTTTTCGTTCCGAAGAAGGATTTGCAAAAATTATCTCTCTATTGATAGGCCTTACCCTATATAGCGCGCTGATTGTTGTAGAATTCGCGTTAAGTTTGAACTTATGCGAAATAAATACTTAATAAAATCAAAATTACAATTGTCTATAATCGACGGTCCACAATACCTATAAGCAAACCCTAGGGTATAAGCGAAAAAGAGAAACAAAAATAGATTTCTAAGGGAATGTTCAATTACGAAGTTAACTGTTAGTGTCTAACAGTAAAAGAGACTACTCAGTCAAACAAGATACGACTGATTTAGCTACTGCTAACAAATGAAAAACTAAGAAGCGCAGCGGCAAGCCTGTTTTATAACAAGTATTATATAACTATATAGTATAATAGTTCGAGAGGAACAGAAGGAAATCCTGTAGCGTAGGCCCTGTCAGGTCTACGCAATCGAATACAAATTATTTCGTAAAAAGCTAAACCAGACCCCGAATCGGCCTTGTAGCTATCAGTGTAAATGTGTACTGGCGTGCTGTGTGAGCTCGTGTCCAATGCTTCTTGTTTCTGAAGCAGAACGGTGGCAAAATAGGAGGACTATGAGCTCGACGCCTCGCCTCGCAAGATGTTGTCTAATTATTTTTATTTTAAAAAATAAAATTGTTCAGCTTATATTTCGCTTTTATGCGCCGTTGCTCTTACTTTTTTCTTCTGTTTTAAGTTCCTTGCGGAAGAGGTCTACTCAAATTCATAAACCAAGAAATATTCTTATTTTTACTATTACTCAAAAGCGCTCTCGACCCGACGTTATCAACGACTTTATCACAATTGTGCACAATTACTCCACAATAGCTACATTTGGGATGACATGAATCATGTTTGTTGTTATTTTTTCCAACGTCCTTAAGCAGAGTGAAGAAGGTGTTTTGAAAAGAACTAAATCCTTTTAAGCTAAATATTCGATCGGTTGTCTCGTTGACTAAACATTACTCGACGAAGCGTGTATCTAGAGATGCTTATCGTATAGTAAGGTGGGTATTCGGTGCGTGTCCTGAAGGGTCATATAATTTGGCTCCTTGGTCTTACCACTGAAGAAAGCTAGCTCCGTCCGAGAAACAGAAATAACACGTCAGCTACATACTATTATTCCGTTTCTCAGTATGTAGAACGTGTCGGATACTTCGCAATGTTCGCATGATTAAAAACATATTACTAGTTCTATTAATCGACTGAGCTATCGCTTATGAAATGGCAAAACATTTGACAGAATGCGCTTAGTTTCAGATAAACATTCCGATAGGGTGGTGTGGCAGTCGCGCACCCCTGACAGAACTTGACTAATGGCTTAAGTTGAAAAGGACATTTGAACAAATATGTTTTTAGCAGAGCGTCGACCGTCAATGCCTTTTGCATAAACCACTACCCGGCTTCCGCTCCGCGGGTCCTCACTGTTGATGGTGAAAGCGTATCAATAGCGCATCTTAAAACGTGCCGAGAATAGATCGAGAGTAACTTATTGGTACTTACCGTAGTAAGTGCTTACTTAGTAGATGCTTAGGAGCAGCTCAGTTCATTAAATGCACACTGCAAGGACAATATAAACATCGGCTAGTGCTATGTAGTACGTTCATCCGCTACAAAAGTTTCCTACATGCATGTATAACAACAGTTTTGCACATACTTTCTTCTGCATTAGTCCGGCAGCTCATCGTACAGGTTGTCGAGGGGCTAGGTCGTCTGCATTGACGTACGAACATATTAATAGCAGGTTATAAAGGTCGTCCGAAAGAGCAACATATCTGCACAGTCGGTGAGTGCGTTCACCTCAATTGAATTTTAACCACTAGTTTCAATTCAAAAATGAGGCTGACCAGTGGTACTAGGTTTTATCTTCCGTACACAGAGCGAACCTCTTCGGCAATAACGAAAAACGCTCTCTTCGACGATACCATCAAATTATTACTTGCCGGGCTTTTAACCGGCACTGTAAGTAGTAAATGGCAGCACTCTTTCAATGTTCCAAGTCAGCCATAGTTGCTGGAAACAAATCAATGTTCATGTACGAGCTCAAATATACTAACCGCGTCACTGCAATTCAATCTTGTCCCCTCTTCGCTAAAATTCCTACCCTAACTATAATAAATATATGACTTCTCAATCACATTTCTTTCTTTGCCAAGGAGTTGCAACTTGAAACGCGACTGCAGGCGCTTTGGCGGACTGGTAAAGTCTGCCGTGTTTGAAAGTAGAAAAAGAAGGATTTAAAATCAGTAGACCGAGGCCGATTGCGTCCCTTCTTCCTCGAAACCGACGCACTTGGAAAGACACTGGACGAGAGATTTGTTTACTGTACTAAAACGAACGCTTTCTAGTTTGCCTTCAAGACAGTCGAGAGGAAACAGCCAATTTTATACTAAAATTGTTCCTCACTTCCGACCGTCTTCGTTCTCTGGCAGTAGAAAAAAGACAGGTCTGTCCTTAGGGCTATGTTTATAGCTTTCCGCATGCCAGCGTAACCTCTGTTCACTTGGATCTAATGATCCGAAATCATTCGATAGATTTTTGCCCTGAAGAATAATCTGCATCTGAAGTGAGGTTGTACATGACGTACAATTAATGGCGCATAAAGCGCTTACTCATTCGACATTTGTGTGACTGTAAACTTTTTCCAGTTACAAGTACAAAAAAAAGTGCGTGTTCTTTGCCACACGGCTAACATTTAACACTCGTTTACTTACCGTGGGCGGGCGGTCGTGTGCGACCTTACGACGCCGAGCCTCTAACAGGCACATTTATGTTCAAGATCAAACCGAAAAAAGATTCCCGTTGTTTTTCCGAAAATACATCGCGGAACCCAATTTTCATTGGATACCCACTAACTTTTTATGAGTCTGTACCCGTAGGCTGGATGAAAATAGTAAGTTATCGATGTCCCATATTTAGAAACGCGGTATTTGCTAGTGGTGTGTGTATGTAACAGCGTAGGTTCACCAAAATGTTCTTCGTGTTCTCGTTCGGTATCAAAGCCTTTAGGCATTACTTCAAATGAGCGTCAGTTTCGTAAGCGTTAACCTGAGCGGACATATTTAATGTTATGGCTATTTAATTAAAAATTTATTTAGTGTATGCGAATGACAATACGTGCTGAAAAAGTAGCATTCCTACAACGTAAAGGCCAACGAAATAGATCTATGACTGCAAGTTCGTTACACCATCTTCAAGGACTAGTAAGTGGAAACGCGCCACGCAATTACTTCATTAACATGAAGCCCATTAACATGACCTGATGAGGTGCGTAACATGAAAGAGTTAATCTCGTCGTACTTGGAAGGTGCTAAATATTAAGGTTCCATAATCGCTTCCTAGCCAATTTTTGAAAGCTTAGCTTAAAATTAATCAAGCTAGAAATTGCTAAGCTGACATGTTTCTTAAGTTAGCTAAATTGTAAATAAAAGTTAAGACTAGATCTCTTTTATGTATTTTTTTTCCCAGTCATTATTAATTAACGTTATCGCGAACAAGATAGATTTCTATGAAGATTTATTAATTATTATTATTTTTTTATTATTAACAATTACATAATAGGATAGTCAAATTGGGACGGCTGTTGCATCTCAGAGCGAATTTCAGGTATTTCCGCAACAAGATTTTTGTACTGCAAAGGTAATAGACGAAAATGCAGAAGACGCGATTATAATTGTAGTTGATGAAATGATCATTAAGCAAGGGTTAAGATTTATCTAAAAAAATCAAATATAAAATAAACCATTTTAATTTTTCATTTAAAAATTTATTTTTTGAAAGTTTATTTTTCAACACTGATTTTATTTGTAATCGTTTGCTTGATGAAATTCAGGGTAAATACGTCTTCATCGCCTTGACCTTTAATATTTAAAGACACAAGTAGCTCTATTCCCTAACCCTACCTATCCTCTGGCGTCCAATGGTTGTACTCACTAACAACACTTTACTTCGCAAACCGGTCTCCTTATGACATTCAAGCTTCTGACATTCAAATTAGGCTTTCGAGACTTCATTAGAGGTAGCTACAAAGATGACAGCGTCCGAGTATGATAACTGCTCAATCGTCCAAACTGAATGTATTCGCGCACAAACACGATCATACGTATTTTACATTTCCTAATGATCTGACACGTGTCGTGCGGTAGCTGTTATTGATCTACTTTGATAGTAGGTCAATGCGCTAAAGGTCGTCTTATGAAATCGGGGTAGTGTCCGAGTAAGTGAGCGTCACTCCTTACTGATTTCTTCGATCTTGTAATTAGGAAGACTCTTTTGGAGTAGTTGCTGCTGATGGTAACGCGTATGGGTAGCTGGCTGCCTTCGTGTCGGCTTTTGCAGGTCCTGCGTAATCTTTGTGGAAAAGAGGAAAGAGAGCTAAGTTTGAAAGAGTTGCATCGGGAAGCGGCTGAGACTATTGATTCACTGGTCATAATGAAGTAAAAAAGAAAAAAGAGCCCTTGCAGGCAACACAATAGAAGGAGATCGGAGAAGCGGCACAGGAGCAAGACCAGCAAGTTTATCTGTTTTCGAGAGAAAGCTGTAGGGGATGGAGAAAACGGATCAACAATTCATTGATTGCTTCCAGACAGCAAAACCACTAGAAACGGAGCGAATTATCCAAAGCACACGAAGGAAAGCAATGCTTGCAGGTTGCCCCTTCCTTCCCACTACCATCACCACTACTTCCATAACCCTCTATCAAGTTTTCCCCATCAGAAGACCGTCTTCCTGCTCATAGCAGCTTCTCGGGACTTTTCCGTATGCTTTCCGGTATTCCCTCGGGGCTCAACCTTCCTCACGCCACATCTCATGACACTGTTTCCTGGCTGAGCCGGTAAGATACTTACTACTTGATGAGACCAATGGAAACTTTTCTTTGATTTCGCTTTCCCCTCTGTATTGCCTGTTCTGCGTATTATAGGAATCTCACTCGGTACTAATCATTCGCTAGCATATTTTGATAGATTGTTATTAGTTTATTTGGTGTACGCACACATTGCGCTCGTCAGCCTACAAAACAGTAAATGAAAATTAAACTATTACAGGTTAACAGTCAGTAGTATAACTAAACCAGTCGTAGAGTCCAATGCAATAGCTCTATTATATATAGCATCGTTCTATAAACAAATTCGCAGACATTATGACAACAGAATCGTCGACTAATTACAAAAAATTCTTAGTAATTCAGTGCATGCTTGTTTTAAAATTAATCCCTATATTTTTAGCAAAATCAAATCCGCTAAGTATTATTCGGACGCCTGATCCGTTTGCCATAAACATAGTTACACGTCACAGATTGTATTAGGTTCAGATAGACCTTCACTTTTGCAGAGAACTGAGAACCTGACTTGGTATACAAGTATATTACAACGCTAGCTTTTTATGACGGTTAATCATAGGATTGTGGGAGAAATACTTTCTTGCAAAATCGGCTTCAATAAGGTGTAACACGATCGTCAAGGTTTCGAAGGCACAGATAATTCTATACTATATTTCCCGAGAATTCACAAAGTTCTCGCAGGGCTCATCCTTTGGACCTCTCTATGTCTAGAACATGAAATCTTTCTTTAATGTCATTAGTCATCCTTTCAGGTTCCGGGAAGAAACCTTGACAGACGATAAACCGGCGATGTACATCGACAAGCCACGCACTATCTTGTTTTATTTCACCTATTATATATATTCGAATAAAATGAACTGTCGCTGAATGGAACAAGCGGCGAACGACGCTATGAGGAAAAGCGTACACGAAGTCATCAGAGAATTGGCATAGTACATCGAATTAGCGAGTGAAAATTCGGATATGCTGTTGCTCTCTCATAATGTCTGATCACACCACTTATTAATATTGGGTCTGCTGTCCTTGTGACAAGGGGCAAGTCTCACCTCTCAGTCTTACCTGGACAAACCGCATTGTCCCCATGGCGCACTCAGGATGTATCAATCAATGACGCGGCTATTGATAGCTTCCGGCAAAGAATGATATACATATACGAACAGCACTATACTACTGTTGCTTTATGATTGTATGGGCCCTGAGTATTTGGGCCTTGCTGTTAAAACTGGTAAAAAGTTTATATAATAATTGTATTGACAAATTACATAAAATGTATCGCTAAGTTCGCAATTTATTTCCTATAGTTATCGCTACCCCTTTAACTACGTCCAGTATTCAGATCTAAACGAACAGCTGCATCAGGGACAGGACATCGGTTGCTGAAAGCTATTAATCATAGTGTCCCATCATCATTAGCTCACACTTTGTGCATATCATTATTTCGACCAGTTTCACTTAAAGACTGCGAACAGCTCAGTATATGTTGCTCATTACCGCTGATAAAAATTAGGTGAAATCGCATAGCCACCGCTGAATTCCCCTTATTTTTACAGCTGGCTGCTATCGTTACCAATTTAGTTGCCATTCCTGTGAATGAATTTCCGATTAACGACTGTGACGCTTACCACTATTTCGAGCGTTAAGAATAGCTTAAAATCTCTGCGCATCCAAAATAAGCAGGTTAAAATTGTGTAGTATATACTGAAATTGTAACGAGTTTTTACAGTTGGGACCGGCGATTGATCGGCCGACGGGACAATACTAGATACTCACAACCGCCCGGAGCCGGAAATATATTTATTGTAGTTATGTAATTTATACTTCTGTTCCTTTTACCGGGCGGCACGCCTCCATTTCACGCCCAATCTTTCCAGAACGCGCAGGTCTTCAGTGACATGCCGCTACCATATCGCACCGTACCGTACTAGTTTTTCGACACTCCAGTCGACCTTTTGGAGCAGCAGCTTCTGTGGCGTGTTGGGTTGTTAACCTGGAAGCGGAGGCAGATGGACTCCTTAGACTAGAGCATCCGGCATAAAGATTGCTTTTTCCATGACCCGCTTCTTCTGGTAAAACTAAGCATATTCTTTGTCCGTCGCTTAGACGAACCACCGGGCTCTTGGGCTGACCACGATTTCGGCGGCTCTGCTGGCGGTAAGTTTTTAAACCGGCGAAATAATTAGAATCGCGTTGCAAATCGTTGTCGATCTCAGCATTCACTGCGAAAGTGACCTCTTGGAGCATCGTGGGATAGAGAAGCCCAGCGATTCTAGTAGACGCATGGAACAGAGCTCTGTAACCGTGCGGATCGTCGGCTCCACCAGTTCGCTCGCTTGCGAATAAGCTACGACAATACTCATGTACCGAATGTTCGAAGATCTTAGATACTGCCGCACGAACAGGCAGTAATTGTTGGTGTTATTAGTGAGACCCGTGTCCACAACTTTAGGTGCTAAAGGGCGAAGAGGGAAAGCCTCTACCACGGTTCAGGGTGTCGCCCGACGGATCGAGAAAGAATGAATAAAACGGATGCAATACTCTATACTGAGCAGCACGAACAGAACGGCCCTCTTAGGCACGCGCAGCGGCCTATTAGCGGCGCGTCGGCGGCAGACAAAGTTCATGGCTAGGTTTTGCTTGCTGATAAATGCCACAACTACGGATGCGCTTCCGCATCCCCGCCCAGGCGTCCCGCTTCAGGTTGAAAATACAATACGATACATTGACCGGTAAGCAGTCTTCGCCCGGGTGACCTTCATGGCAGATAGCGAATACCAATGGCTGGGTTGATCGCAAAAGTACTTGCTCGGAAACTTTAACGACAAGAATGGAACAGCTCGTTGCAGAGATTGGCAGATTCTTGTATCTTCTGATGGCAAGACAACCTGGTCATTTTTCTAGAGTCTAGTCACCACCGGGGCTCGAAGCGGGCGCGCCACTTGATCTACTGTACCAGAAACGTTACTTTTCACTATTGTCCGGAGTGTCGCCACATAGAGCGCGTCCATTCTTCCCCAGGGAAACCGGAAAGGCCCACGGATTGAACGAGGGCTCGATCACGCCATCATTCCACATTTGTTGTAGCTACTTTGCAATGCGACATAGAAAACGATGGTCACCGACGGATGTGGTTTGACCCATAAAATGCATTATGGGTATGCTTACCGAATAGATGTATAGTCTGATCATGTAGCAGCCTTCCCAGATATTTACGGTCATGATTTAGGTTACTGCCGATACCTAGAGAACGGAAGAGCTCGACCTGGTGATTATACGCTCTTGGGCTCGATTCATCTGCTATCTTCCTTCACATATATCAGCCGCTATGCAAGTTCGGCACCGCCCGTTGGTTAGTTCTTGACACGTTTCTTCTGGGTCAGTAGTCACCATTCTATACAGAATCATGATTGCCTACCTTGACGACTTTAAAGGTATCAACTGGCCTTCTTGGGCCAAAAAAGGATGAGAGCGACCCGACACACACTGGAACACATCATCTAACTTTTTTCGCCAGAACAAAATTGTTTCTAAGTAATGACCACCAGGCAATACCCCCGCTTTTAGGCTTTACATGCTGGACCACAGCTAGCGGTGATCGAAAGGCAAACTAGCCACCTCGCTTCGCCTGTCCCAAGACTACATTTTCAAAAGTAAGTTGAAGGCAAATTACGAATTCATTACACTGACTTATATATATATATATATATAGACTGCATTATAATCCTAGGGACCCTATCGGCCAAGGTGAGGCGGGGCTTGAAGTACAACTTAGTAGGAATACGTGAATGTGTATGTACATCAAGTTGAACTGAGACATCGAAATTTCCTGCTTGCTGCACTGCAGATGGTTGTTGTCTACGTGCGGCGTGTGATTGCTCTTGAAAAACATTTTGATAACTTTATAGACACAATGTATTATTCGGACAAAACAACAATATTCACATATCCAACATATGGTCATGGATCAGAATTTACCATGAATGAGATGTTTATGCCGGGACCATGAACAACCACGATAGTTATAAAGATTTTAATTCGGTCAAATTAACTTTGGGTAACGACGCGCAAATCGTTTCTGTCCCTTCTTTCGTCCCGAACAAAATTAAACTCGTGGATGAGTCAGTACCTGGGCCATCCAAAGACCGGTTTCACACCTCGCAGCAGAACTTCATATGGATCTATAATAGACAAATTATAAGCTGTGACCTACCTAACTTGGCAATAAATGATTACGAAGCATTGGCTTTTCTAGCTCATGCTTCATAATCGTTATAGCTTTGTCAGTTAGAGAGGCTTTTTCCCTTTGTTTTTGTCAAATGACTGACTTTTTCGCATGAAACCATTAGTGGTCTATATACCCCCACTTCGCGTAGCTATAGGCGCACGAAATAGGTTTTTTCAGTTGATATTTCCTTGAAAATAAATTGAGACGAGCTTACTTCGGCTTCGCGATAGAAGAATCTTTGGCGAATATGTTATAGTATTTTTTCCCGTGGAACTGCTGGAGCAAAATCTCACGTTCGTATGTATATATATCAACTGACATTTCGCTCTATCGTCGGTCTCTTCGTAAAAATTAAATTATTAATCATTGTTATCTGTTAAACTATCAGGAGTGATAATCAGAAAACACCTTTATCGCAAAATTTTCGTCCTAAGTACACCTATTTCTGACCCTGTCTGTCGTTAAATAATCGGATTATTGCAGTGATAAGATATATTAGAAAAGATTTTCTTACATCATAATGACTACATTTTTATAAGGGATGGTATAGCACAAATGGGGTTTTCAACCATGCAATTAGAAGACTGTTTTTAATGAAAAACGATATTACAGTATAATATACGGTACTGATTGTGATGGCAAGCAATGTTATTGATAACATTACGTAATCATGCGGTAGCTTGTTATTGCTTACCCATGATAAACTGCAGGACACTCGAGACAAAACCACTAATTGAGCAGGTTTTCAGGTCCAGTTAGCGGTTGGCGAATACTCCCACTACTCATTGAAGACAGGATTATTTGAGTCGCAGAAGCCTATGATTTCTGACCCTCGCATATCCCTATCACATGGCATCCATTATACGAATTTTATCATACTCCTCAAGCCATTTACTGAATAATCTATCCACAATGCTGGCAAAGGCGTTAAGAACTGATTAAGGTAGCGAGCGACTTGTATCGGAATGGTCGAGAAGACACCACCGGAGGTCCCACGAAAGAAACGTTCCGTTTTGTCTAATTAGAAAAAGCGAAAAATGATAGCAGTCAGTGAAAAAATACGTTCTCCTGTTTTAGCTGGCGAAATGCTATAGCAAAACTAAAGCAGTGATGTACGCGCGACGATGTACACGGACGTGGTCCACTCGACTGTTGTTTCAGGCGAGGCCTTCGATTGCGCAATTGGGGAAACATTCTGCCCAATACCGTACCCAAATATCTTAGGCGACCGCAAAGTACAAGAAAGTATTGATCGCAAGTGCGAACTTACTATGTGATTTGTTAATAGTATTTAGTTCCGCGGTCACTGCGCAAAGTTCCCATGTCGCGATGAGTTCATCAAACAAGATCTGCTACAACCACGCTACCCCTTTAACTATTCCGGATAGACTTTCGCAACATCCAAAAAAAAACATAGGTACACACAATAATCACAGTGGAGTAGCGTTCTTACATTATTTGCTGCATACTTATATTAGTCAATTTCAAACTTTTACGAAATTGCAGTTCTTAGCATTCAATTGTGCCCGTAGTATTTCCTGCCAGGTTCGGTGACCCTCTACGTGCCGATACAACTTTCATGGCGTAGTGCTCTTATTTGGTTCTGACTGAACCTTCAAAACTAAAATGGTTAGAACATCTCAACACTCTAAACATTAATTTATTGACTTAGTTTGTGCACCGTTATTATCGTTCTATTTACGGCGGATAGTTCGTAGTATCCTGGCTAGTATTTAGCTACGTTTTTGTGATGGTACAATGGCAACATAATTGCATGGAAATCTTAGGTGCTTGTGAGGGAGTTAAAATTTGGACGTAGGTATATTTTAGTCTTCTAGAAAGAAAACAGCAGTAGGACACCCGGTGAATACGGAGCACAATTTTTTATGTTCAGGCCTTTCAGACTGCTCGTCTCCTCTCGAACCTCTAATCCTGACAGGCCCTTAAAATATGACTAAACAGCGGTCAGAAGATCTGTCATAAATGGAACTTTGGAAAGTTAGTTGTCGCTTAATTTTTACAGATAGAATCACTTTTAAGTGACCACATATTTCGAAAACCCTTAACAGCATCTCAAGGTAAATTGAAGCTGTGCAAAAATGGACAACAAATTAGATAAATTAATTCAAACATTATATGGTCTTAGTTAATTCTCACTAAACAAAATAATAACGTTAAACAATAGCCAAGTTCATGCTACTACTTCGTCCTGGTTCATACTTTTATCACACCATTTTAATACTCCTTAGTTTTTCCGAATTCATTTCCGCACTATAAACTCGTTGTGAATTAACTAAAAAGAAAAGCATCAGTCGACAGTGCTTGCTATCGGCTAAAAATTAAAAAAATAGGATTTGAAGAACCACTCTTTGCACAGACCCTACCATAGCTGTGTGTAGTAATTTCAAGGGCAGCAGTTACCAAGTTAAAGGTGTCCCAATATTTTTTATGCTCTCACTGCAGTTGCAGAGAAACCAAGCTAAGTCAACGTTTTCTGTCTTCATTTGATGATGTCACTGAGGGATCAAACGTAATACAATTTAGTAATCAAACGTTATTTTTAAGCGTTACGCCGGACACCTACAATTCTTTCAAGGCGGGCCTAGCTGGTACCGTGGCCTTTTATATCCTCTAGTGTTAAAAATGGGTCGGGCTAAACACGCGAATAAATGTTTCGATTATACCCATTTATAGTGTGCTAGAGACTGTTCTCTCTGCGATTAGCATTGTTTGCGTAGAGGTTGGTCATACGAATATGTACCCTTAATTTGATTTTGTTTCTCAATGAAGTCGATAAAAAAATAGGAAAATAAAAAACTGCAGTAGATATTTTTTCCTCTACCCCTAAGAGCGTCCAACTTGGTTGTCGCAAGAATGCTAGGTGTCTCCCTCGAACGAACTGACATTTCGAAAGTAAACAACTGATGGTATAAAGCAATAAACACTACCAGTTGCGTAATAAGACTTTTTCGAAGAGTACGGCAAGATTGCCCCATAAATTAGGCACACATGATGCTCCAATGTAAATCCGATGGTAAGCGACGTGAAAACGTGCATTAGTATAAGCTGCGAACAGGCGATTTTTTCTCCTGATTATTCACGGAACTGCCACATTTTTGTTAAGTATTGAAGCTTTGCGGACAATAATAGCTGAGTACCCGCCACTGGTACATAGGAGTAGTTATAATACTGACAAAGTCACAATGTGTTAGGGTCAATGTTAAAGCTCAAACATAAACTAAACTCGGCTATCTGTAAACATAGGATTTCGTATTTCATGTAGCAAACTGTAGTTCGTTATTTTCTTTAATTTTAATTCAAAGAAGTTCCACAATTTCTTTCGAACTAAACTTCCTTAAGTTATTTCTTCCGGTGCCGGAACTGTCGTAAGTATGTGTTGTTTTATTTTTGACTTGAATTCTCGGCACTGACAAACTGTCATTTACGCACAACGCTCACTACCCGTTGATGTGCCATGTAAATGAGTTTGTTCGATCTGGGAAACCCCCTTCACCAACTCAACGTTTGCATCTGCACAACCGTCGATAAATTCAAGAAATTATACTGGTTGAATGTAGTTCGATATTTTCTTCCCCTATACCTTAGTGGCCAGGCCCAGAAGCCGTACGGGGGTGTAAAGGTTTGAAGGGAAAAAGAACACTTCGATAGTCTACTTTAAACTCAGACGTAACATACAACAGCGGCACGGGCGCGTTTCCCGCAGGGAAGTCTACGAAAAGGTAAACGACAATGAAATACAAGAGAACAGAGGAATATGAGGTGATGCAGACATTGGGCGGCGTACCAGGGGACTGACAACGTACCACAACTACTGCTTGCAATATCGAGCAAAAATAGTCAGGATGCAACGTTTCGAGGTTGTATAAACGCGTGACGCAAGGGTGCGACTCTGCCATGCTGAATAAATGCAACGCTTGTGAGCAAAGGAAACAACGACAATGACAAAAATAGTAGTTTTGGAAACTTGAATACCGTTTGAACTAATATCCACCGAAGCCAAATGACGTAGTATACCTAAATATCGTCATCTTAAGAGGAAGGAGAGACACAACGGCTAATACTAAGTGTTGCATGTCCTAGGTATGCATTGGTGTGTCCATAACTTAACAAAAAAGTTCTCTAAATACAGTGAAACTGCGCCGTACGAGTTGACCAAATGTCAATTTCTAGGTGATACGAGTGCGTATATTTTTCATTTGGGAAACTTATTTGTGGCGGAGAATTATTGGAGACGATACGATTCCATCTACTTGTCAGCCTGGCATATATACGCATATTTGAAAGCATTTTAGGCTTAGAGACTACTAAAAGGCGCTAACCAAAAACTTTCAATAAGGTTTATTTAAATCTAATAAGGAAAAAAAATATTGAATATTATAGCAATCGATTAAAATAATACCAAATGAGAGTGCGGCCCTGTGTATTTCCTAACCTGCATGTGATATCTGATTACTGATTGAAATTTTTTTGATCACGATTGTAAAAGTGCTCGGAAGGCTGACCATTTTTGTTCGTTGGCCAGTTACTCGTTTTAAGTGCCTAATTTGGAAGTTGTTAGTAGGAACTTTGGCAATGTCTTTTAGTACTTCATTTGTGATTCAAAGCCCAAGCCGATCTGTCTCGTTTTGGGAAGATGTGCCGTTGAGCTGTTCGAATGGCTGGTATTGACACTAGGAGTCGCTCTCGATGGAGCTCGAAGAAGCGATGGATCGAAGTTAGCCGTCAGATTAACACACAAAAAGAGAGCTTAGCGTTTGCTTTATTTGGGAGTTCGTTGAAAGAGGAACGTGGCAAAGCCTTTAGATGAAGCTATACAAACGGTTTTCGCTGAATGAAGCAGAGTGATAAGCACAGTTATGTCATCGCTGCACATGAACTTACGAGACGTTGAGCGACCTTGTAAGTAGTGAGTAGTACCACATGTAAAAGATCGGCATAAACTCGTGTTCCTTGCTTAACATCTAAAGAGTGCGAAATAGGTATCTTTCGCGAAGTTCCTCACCGCGACAAAAGTGATTTGTCAGCGCACACGATTTGAGATTACGTTCTGGGGGTTTGGGAGTACACTCATTTTGGTACGGTGCCGGACGAATAGCAAATATACACTTCTCACTGTTGTACCGGCATGAGAAATGTTGAAGCTTGACAGTGTAAGACTAGTTATGCTGATCTCATGTGGAGTCTTGCGATTACGACGATTTGACTTATTACCTCTCCCGAATATCCGTCTACGATGGAAAATGAGAATTTCGGTATTTATTGGCATATAGGAATCGTCAAATCACGACGACTACTGGATATCTCTGATTTGCCCCAATATATCGTAAATTTTGACGAAGTGAATGAAAACGAAATAACATTATTGCGCTTTGAGATGTAACTCATGTAATAACATAATTATCTGCACACTTGCACAGAAAATAACTGTTACTAAAGGAGAAAAACTCCACCCGTTTTCCTTACTTATAGTTTTTCCGAAAAAATCAATATTTCAACTAACATGGGAAGGTTGTTATTTGAGAGTCAAGGTAATGTCGCCTAATCTCTGACTAGATACCTCAGTACTTGAACTTTTTTTTTATTGACGTTGAAAGTCGAAATACAGATAAGCTTCCTCTACATAATCGTATGTGGCTGGGCTCCATAACCAAGAAAAACGACACCCTATTAAGGGCTATTATACTTCTATTCCCATTACTTGAAACAAATGCTGATCACCCTCTAGCCTTTAGAACTGTTATGCTGTAATCGACGCCTTAAAAGGAATTCCTTAAGGTGTAATAAAATCCGAACTCTTCTCTCTAAGCGTTATACTTTCCTCGCAAATAATCTGGTTAAGTTTTACGAATTTTTCCACCGCCCTACCCATGGGAATCCCGGCGGGCAATGACCGCGACATTTCCTCAATCACTATGTACGTATGATATGGAAACAACATTTCCTCCCTCATATATATACAATAATCACTATATACGTATGATATGGAAACAAATGAATCCTTCTTCAACTAACAATTGTCGTTGACTAGCATGAACGAGCACTTGTTGGCCACTCACTGTGCGCCTACATAACATTTTTTTACCTTTTACATAAGTTTTTCATCAACTTTTATTTATAAGTTGATATTAACCTATTATACACATCGCACGGTTACGATATATAGAAACCGTGTTCTTCCATTGAAGCGCATCTGATTCCTAGGTCACCAAGTAGGTAATTGGGTTGCGCAAAAAATGCTTGACAGTGTCTTCAGTGATGTTTATTATATTTAGTATCAACATTTTCTAATATTATATTACTGGCTCTAGCACTAGGGCTATTTTAGCTGGTCGTCGAGGCATTTCTCTCATTGCAAATTTTTGCAGTTTCTTCATTTATTACATTTAAAACTGCCTCAATCAACTCTACGTTTACAACCATCTGTTGCGGGTAACTCGGGACTTTTTTCTCATCCATACAGTGCTTGACTTCGCTGTTTATCACACGACCTGACTCCGCCATCAGGAATGACCCTCGCAAGTACTCTGGCCTGTCCCTACTTTTAGGCAGACTAAAAAAAAAAAAAAAAAAACGGTTAATATATTGGAGTAGCTTACATAAACTCATCAAACAAAAACTGAATCAAAACAATGAAATAAAATCATGTATATACTTACATATAAGAGACAAGAGTACGTCTAAACTCATCAATACATTGTTGGATGTTTTGAACTTCGTTACTTTTCTTCAGGGCCTTATTGAAGCGCTCAAGGATGCACACTACAAGATTCAACAATAAATGCAATAATACTTAGTGGGCATGTTATTTAAAAGTACTTTAGCAAGTTGGCTAGCCTTCCAAATTTGGCCGATGATCTTTCTTTAAAATACATCATAATAAAACACTCAGTTTACAGCAGACGCTATATCTAGATGTCCATGGCTGCGTGTTTGTGCTGAGAATGCTTTATACAACGGTAACCTAAATTACAGGTTAAGACAGACTCCAGCTACTTACCAGTGTAGTTTTTCTTACTGAAGCTTGTCGCTATAAATAGGATAATAAGAACGACAACAGGACGCATGATGTCACCCGACTTCACAATCAGGAGAACTGCGAATAGGAAGCCGCGACGGGCTACAAAAATGCAAAAAAAACATAGACAATTAGTATCTGACAATCATATATTCCAATTTCGTTGCTAAGTAGTTGAAGGCAATGTCATAGGTCAACGATGTGATGCATGGTAATACAGTAAGCACTAACTTCATGCTCGATCAACAATCACAAGTTACCTTTGGCCAAATTTAATCAATGCAATTATAGTTCCAATGTTGGATATGTTCATCTAAGATCAGCAGTCGCAAACTCTGTAGTCCATTACTTTTTTGGCGGTGTAACCTGTTAAGGAACAAATTTATAGGTTTTATGAGTCCGTCTGCACATGGAATTACTTTCGTATAATCGCAGGCTTTGTAATTGGTTCTGTTTTGTACTAGTAATATGCGAATCTTTAAAAAGTCGCGGCTTATAATAGAAAAATAAGCATCTTCAGTAGAACCTCATTGGTATCTTCGGTGAACTTATAGAAAAATTGACACTTGCACAACATTTATATGTTGCTAGTAATAGCAACAGTAATAGCTCCACTTTTTCAAATAAAAGTCCACGTTAACATGGCTTATGCATGTTAACATGTGTATATAAATAAATAAAAAAAAAAAAGCAAATAAATTGCTTTAAAAACGTTCCGCATGTTTATCCTGCATGGTTCTCGGAAGAAGTTGAATAGTCCAATTGAAGCTGTTTTTAAATTACTACTCAAAATTATGGTAGATACATGCATTTCTGTCATGATAAGGTTCGGTTGTGTACCGACTTTACTGAAATCGTCATAGATGACTCAGGAGTAATAAAAGATCATGGCTACCTTTCGTTATCACTACTTCATTGTTCTTTATCAATAAAATCTTGCTCACTTCAAATCCTAAATGGCGTCCTCGATAAAAGAAGATCTAGAAACGAACGGGTAGTGAAGTGTATTAGGAAAACATAAGAGAACAACAGCGAAAGTCTTAGTCATTCTTGTTTAACATTTGGGCAGTGAGTTAAGTTAAACAATGACCTTAATTTCTCCAATGGCTTTCCTGCTTTTCCATCTTGCGCACTATTAATTTCATAATGTCTTATTTAATAGTGTATATTATGTTTAAATATCTCATTTCTTCTTTTGTCTCTTCATCTACTTCGTAACTCCTTCACTTGCCAGGGCATCTAACACACCAATGCTAATGGCTTCTTCAACAACAAGATGCTCAAAGTTAAGATTTTGAGGACCATAAGGAGTGGGCCCGTAACCCTTATACCTTTAACACCCATTTTCACTTAAGGTAGATTTATCCGAATTTACCAGGTAGTAATCTACAGACTACTACAATAGCTTCGTGGCTTGAAAAAAATTGGCTCGGCTCAAATTAGCTGCCTTAAATTAAGTTAAAGATTTTCGTGTACATGTAAATGGTATGTGCAAAACAACGCACATAAGAGATAAATAAATCATAACTTACTTGTCGAGGTGTTTGCTCAGTATACAGGTGGCGTACGGCAATTTTAGTTAGAAGCCCTAGCTTGCCATCGGTGTCGTTATCGTTAATGATTTGTGATTGTTAGATTATACGATCTCAATGGGTTCTTACTGTCACCAACGAAATTATTATACCACTACGCCAATTCTTCATTGATATTAGAATATAAAACGCCGCAACCCTTGCTGTACTTCAATGGGCATGCCTTTGTTCATAATGTAGTCATGCATAACCCGCACAATATCAAGGTCCGTTGATAGGGTACTGCCTTGAGCCCACCGCGTCTATCCAGCATTATTGGCAGACTGTTTTTGAATGATGGAAAGAGTTTTCGAAATTGTGCCCCGTGACATTTCGTCGTATCAAAACTGAACACCGTCTCGATTGATATTCTCGCTCAACCTTCTGATATTGCTCTCGTTAAATTCACACTGTCATGGAAAAAAAAGCGCTATAAGTATAATATTTTTCAAATTTTTATCCCGCAGCTTCTAATCAGCCAAAGGTGTAGACAAGTAGGGGGGACGGGACAGGGGGTTATCAAATTTCGTGGAATTTATTTCGATGTTTTGCAATAGATCTTGAAGCATGTTGATATTAATTTTTGTACGTAAAACAGCTCTTTTTAGTAATACTGTGATTATGATTTTTGCTATTGTTATTCATAACTTCATTTAGGTTTGGTTGTAAATACATAACTAATAAGACAGGTAAATTTGTTCCCTTCTAAATATGTCCATTTATGAAATCCCACACATGAAAACCGAATCCATCTGACAGCTAAATGAGTATTTTGTTTAGCGGGATTTATAAAATTAGTACTCAAGCCAGCCCATAGTAACATAATGATCCAATAGTGCTATGAGCTTCTTTTTTACCGTTTTACCGGGTCAGCAACGTACCGTATTGGCAAATGATATATGGCTTCCGCAATGCCGAACGTTTTGAACCGAATAATGTGGTAAACGCTTTCTGTTCTTATGTTAAGTCAGCGCATCGTATAGGTAGAGGGCAGTTGGCGAGCACTAAGCCTCTGTGGAGTGTCAGCATGCTTCCTAATAGTCATGATCTATAACATGTTAAGGCTTTCTTCAATATATTCCAACTTCCTAATCGCTAAGTAGATCCTATTTGATTTTTTTTTCGGATTATTAAAGCTCCTCCTTTAGTTATTCGCCCTACCACTGTGGATGGCTATCTAGAAAACTATTGGCAGATCGTTAAAGATGAACTGGAGTTGCCATTCGGCCTACACAAAGTCGATGAGCGGGATAAATGTATTGACGATGTTTGAGCATACCCATCTCGTAACTGAGACGCCTTAGGTCGACCGCGTCGACGTACTGCCATTGTCACCGTTCGAATATTGAAAAATGAGACGTGATGACGTCCGGTCGCTTAGGTGACTAGGGCTGACGCGTGATATCCCATCTCATTTTATCCGGGACTCCCGTGCTGCCGCGACGTTGGACCTTGGTTAGTTAGATCTATGGTAATGCAACAGGAGAGCCATGACCGCATCGAGTCATGACACTTCCCCAAATTTCCGGAGTAACTCCCTTAGGGATTTCACGTCCTGCCATCTAAGACTTTGTTTTGTTCGCTTCCCCTGCGGGCCTGGACTTCGTGGTCCGTCTCGCGATTCTCGGTAGAGAGAAAGGTAAGCTTTGGTGGTGGCGTTGATGAGAATGGTGATGATCAGACAAGCAAGCTCTCTGGTCGACAGGTCGTTTTATATAACTTTGAGCAGCAGCAGTGCCGAAAAAGGGAAAAAGAGGACAGAGAAGATGACATAGTCAGTTGCCAGCTAAGCCACCGGTCGATGCGGTCACAGTGGCGACGCTGGTGTAAGATAAGTGACACCGATCTCTGTTAGTACCGTTGACTACTCGCGGAGGCGGCCTTACCCCTGCTGATCCAACTATGGTTACCATAGGTACGTACTCATAGCCTAATTATCATCAGTCAACAATTATTCAATAAGGCGCGTACTTCTTTCATGATAGACGTCGGCAATCGAACCGAACCGAACCATCCGAACTATCTATAAAAACCTACATTATTCAATTTAATTATACTCAACATTGACAGTAAATAAACCATTATTTGTTCACTTAGCATACGATAGTGGTAGCTGCCCTTCTTCGACTCGTATATGCCAAACTATCCGTGAAATCAGCTCGAGAAAAATACTTCAAGAAAACCGAGGCTAGATGCGTCTAAAGAGGGTAATGATTTAATGAAAAGAAAAAAAAACCAAGGGACACACGATTCATAAGAATAGCAAGATCACTTTTAGATACTGCATAAAGATTGAAGTTGTCCCTTTTTATCTCCTTTAAATATTATTTTACGTAAAACTAATACCCAGTCAGTGTACATCGTAGACGTAACCGTCCGGATATTGGGAAATAAAATTGATCAAATATCCTTTTGAAGAGAACAGAAACGAACTCTCATATTTCGATACGTAAAGGCGCACATATCGAATCCGCGTTTTCCTTGCCTTTCGTTCACGGATAAACCATGTTATTGTCCGATTCACTCTACTGCTGTAAAAGAAAAATAAAAGCAGAGAGAAACGATAATATAAGGTACGGCGCGTCCGGACCAGCTGCTATTGCTACTGCGTCGTAAACGTATGAGACTGCACTTGAACTCAGGCGATCTACAGGAGAAGTAATGGAGATCGTGCCGTTATTAGTCTTTGAAGTGCTGTTCTTTGTCAGCGAGATTTCTATGGTAGCGCGACTACTCACATATACCTTCGATATGTAACTGGCTTAAAAGCTGCACGCAATATATTGCTTTTGGCAACCTTCTTTATATAATCATTTGTAGACGGTCGTTCGTTATAACCAATCGAACCCTTGCTCTAGCGGGAACATCCAAGTACAGGACAGCAGAGGAACCGTAAAGATACTAGCAAAACTGTAGAAATTTACAACGTTTTTAATGCATGATAACCCTTACGTATGGTGTATAATAGCAATTGTTCTTAGTTATCACAATTTAGGTCTACTGGCACCAGCAACAGAACGATGTTGCGTTTCAACGTTAAGTTGAACGAGCTCGTTTTTTTCACACTTTTATTGAACAAGTACATACACATATGGTGCGTATCTACAAAAAAAAAAAAATCATTATCTAAACAGCTTTTCTTCCTCGATAGATTATCAACCTGAAACAGGGCTTCGGCTCTGGGATTTCTTTGGATACGACCACAGAATTCCTTGTGCGCGTCGACCTTCACCGCCGTAGTGTGCAACCTCCATGCGTGTCCCTCTGGCCCTGCAACGTTTTTCATCGTCATATCTCTGCCGTTATCGTTAGGAGATCAATAGATTGACTGGAGCTTTGTAGAGTGTTCGTATAGGCAAAGTATAGAACAACTTGGTCAGTTGTGATTTGGCATTAGCTAGCTGAAGTCTGACCATTTTAAATGGGGTCGCTTTATAATTGCACAAATTTACGGCATTTCGTGAACGAGGCTATTTTATTTATGGCACGGCCAGCAGTGTCTTTCCTTTCTCAATCTATTATCACCTGTGAAGTCTGATAAGAAGTGTACGTAGATACAATATTGATCTATGGAACTTACGACGCATATTATAGGCTAGCTAGAGCAATTCATTTGTGCGTGTGCTGATGTATAGCTATGCATAGCAGCCGTTATATCCTTATAGTAAAAGTTAAAAAACTGCAAACCTCATTTAACCCCTTTCGATTCTAATCATACACGAACAGCTTCTTTTTGATCCAATCCTTTGATGTAATCACTAGGTTGGTTGCCCAGTACAGCCATGTATCTTTTTGAGCTCAAAGACATCGCGGTAATAAACTTCTGTTATACGTAGACTCGCCTCGGTCAGTGGCC
This sequence comes from Varroa jacobsoni, assembly GCF_002532875.2. NCBI lineage: Eukaryota > Metazoa > Arthropoda > Arachnida > Mesostigmata > Varroidae > Varroa > Varroa jacobsoni. Next base: position 579,374 of record NW_019213783.1, read on the forward strand.
ATGTAACTTTATTCTACCTTTTCGGATTAAGTAAGTGGAATTTGTCTTCAACATGAGTCTATCCAAACTTTATCATATTATCATTGAGAAGACCGTATCTATGATTTCACAAATAATTATCTGCGATTTATGTAAAATCCTCATTCGTTGTGACTGATGGATATTTATTTTCCTAATCTATGGCGAAAAGGACGTTACATGATTTAAATATTTTGTCGTGCGTATAATTTACGGTTGAACTTAGGACAAGGCACTGGTCTGCCTAATAGATCAGGTACGTAAGTGAACAGGAACTACGTTTATTGCGTAGGGATCATATGCTCCGGCCTAACGGCAAAGTGTTTACAATTCTGCCTATTATCACACCTATACAAGTAACGTATGTCTGGTATCATTTCTTGAGATTGTCGCTATCTAAATCAGCCCGATATGTCGCACGGCGACGTAGGATGGAAAGGGGGTGCGTGCACAGAGAGAAGCTGGAGAAACCTGTTAAAAGCATCGTGCATAGAATTCAATTACACAAAACTTGTAACCGCAGCGACGGGACGCGTTAACCCCCTTGTCACCTATGGAGGTTGCTGAAAAGGGACCCCAATTAGAGGAGGAAGAAATAGACCGTATCAATAGGCAGTGTTATGTTTATAGTCGGTGTTCAAACTTTTGGCACCCAACTCAGAATTGAAGGCAAAGAGAAAGTTATATCAACTGAGGAAAGGATCATTGCGTTCCACGGAATCTTCAAGCCACTATTGTGTTTCTGTTATGTTTACGCTTGAGCAAGATTGCGCCCAACAGTAATGCTTCAAATACAGACTAGGGAATAAGAAACCTGTTATTTGAAAAGTTGTTTGCATCTTTATTTCACTACGCGTTGAAATTATTGGCTCGATTCTCACGACAGGTATAGGACACGAACTATGGATGTTTCATATGGGATAGGTGACGTGAGAGCGAGCTCAGTAAATACGAAGGACAAGTAGTAGTAGTAGTAGTAGTAGTAGTAGTAGAGGCATATGAGAACAGCGAGCATTTTAAAAGGCTGATTTATAGAGTACAATTAGATAGAGATAAAACTAAATAGGCCTTCGCTTCTTAAATCTGTTCTCGGACCTATTTTTATTTTTTTTTTTTCCCAATTTACTTCACGCCTCGATTTTTGACAACATGTATGCATGGCTGAGTTTGGATTTGTCCTTTACGGCCCGAGTAAGTACTCTTCGGCTTGATTTACAGTTTCTGATAATGCCATGATGTAAAGCTATGAGCACCAATTACATACGAATCGAATGAAGAAAGCGTCTTGTTTAGCAGCTATGCTGGACACCATAGAACTGGACAGAGACTGATATCGAACCTAATGTAACAGAATCTACTCATATTGTATACGAGTATTCTTTTTAGTTGTGTACTCTCGCCTCACAGCGACTATGAAGGAAAACGTCTTATCCGGCATTCATACTCATCATAGAGTATCTCCTCGGCTAAGGGTTTTGAAACAGCCCGTCTATTCGGTGATGACTAAATGTCCCCTGGACTGCCGTAGGCAGTTCGATCAATATTCTCTTACATCACAGAAACATTAGGCTACGTATTGTCTATCTAATACGCCGTCCCATCGAACTCTTCGAAGAGCAATCGAGCCAACAAGCCAACGTAGTCCCACTAAATTCGTCTGTTATAAAAAAATTATATGGAAGCATGGCATCTTTTCAGGATTACCTGCTTGGACCCCCGCTTCTCTTCTTCGCTAGTGGCCGCTAGATCTAGATCGCTGTTTCTAGTACGTTTCCAACAAGCGCCGTATGTCGTCACGGGTATGAATTGGCACAGTCAACAGCCTGTTTTGTTTGGAACTGGGCCCACAACATTACCACTTTCTATTAGAATTAGCAGACGGACCGCAGTAGTCGTCGTCGTCGTCGTCGTTATTGTGATATTGAATATGTAGAATGATCACGAAGCTAATTATTAGAGTGGTCATCACCTTCGCTCTGAGGAATAAGTCCCTTTGGTGTCGCATACCGAATAGCGGTATCAATCAGCTTAAGCAACGTCGATCAGTGAGTACAAGCGATTCATCCTATGCGTTTCATGTTATAGTTGAGTTATACGTAGGAACCACGCTTATAATCTGACGTGGGTCCATTGCGCCATTGCAATAAGTCCGCTGAACACATGGGTAATCCATGATTCCGGTCATGAATATACATCACGGCAAATAGTCGGTGAACGTTTCTTGATTGGGAACCATCGGATAAACTATCTATTATTATTCGTTCAGCTCTTGGTATTGCGAGTTTATCGATAGTGGGGCCTGCGACCTTGAACGAGCTCGGCTGTGGTGAGAAACGCAAAGGTCATTTCGAAGAGCATTACGTCTCTGGGAAAAAATATCATTCATCGCATATGGCACTTAGCTAGCGGAAACATAATGTCAAAACAGGCGACTATCTTGCACAGTTTAACTTTAATTTTTCTTGAATAGGTGTTATATTGTTACATCAAGTCATAACTAGAGTAAGGTGAGATTCGGGACTCATCTAATTGCTTGATGATTACCATAATTAGTAACGTGTAATGTTCTCGGGAAAAAGTTACGACCATTTGAAATGCGACATGTTAGACAGATATCGTTAGCCTCAGTGCGTGTTGTTAGCATTAATGTGTGAGCCGTTCAGAGGTTGAGGAAACGGCTCACCATTTAGAGTAAAAGTAAGCTTGGCGGTAGGGAAAGAGCTAACTTTAAAGTAGCCAAGATGGAGCGGAAGTTATTGTTGTTTTGTCCTTTTTTCTGCTTATGTAAAATAAAAAAAAAGTTGATGTAGTGCTTCAGCATAGTGCAGATGATTCGATTTTTAAGTAAATCATTCCGCACCTTATGCCATGTTCCAAGCTACATATACACCCTTTTTGACCGAAATGTAATTCTATTCAAGTTTCTATGTGAGCATTGCAAGCAAACTGTCTGTACGCGTCTATCTATTACTGGACTTTTCCACTTCTCGGCAAAGCTGCATTCTCTCGGGGTACCTTCTATTGGAACGCAGGTTACTGAAAAACTTTTTACAAGCTTCCGATCGTTTATTGTTTAGGGAAACATTTGTTGTTTTAAATCCTACTGAATGTTTACATGTTGAGTCGAGTGTTATCAAGAGTTAACGGTTCACCATTAAAGGATCATTTAGAAACTGCGAAATAGAAATATTTGAGCTGGAAAAATTAAAAACAACAAATCGAGAGCGAATCGATGCCGTTCGCAGACGTTTGAGGGACATCGTTCAAGTGCCCTCTTGAGCCCAGTAGAATCGCAAATCAGCGGGGGAATGCAAGCCTGTTTACGGCTGTACCAGCTGCAATACAGACGAGCAAAATACTAGCAAATATGCGGTCTAGAAAACGCGTTAGCAGTATATATATATATATATATATGAAGCTTAGGCTGATATGAATATGGTAGTCCTAATGAATAAAAATGCTCAGGACCACGAAGCTCAGCGACTACTAACTCCTATACAATGTTATATATAGGAAGCTTGTTAGGGTCAGAACAGGAGACCAAGGATGGTCCGTTTACATATGGACAGAAAAAGTCCAGCAAAAACAACAGTGAATACGTGTACATGAGCGATTCAAGACTAAATCTTTATAGGGACAGTTAGAAATCGTTCGCATATTGATCCGAGGATCTGGGTTATAAAGGAATGGTCTGATCTTTCCATTTATCGGGTTTACGCCAGCTTCAGATTAAAAACGTACGATGAAGTACAATCGGGCGTTCATTTCTTGTCAACTATAAACTTGTACGAACTGTAGCTTAAAATAGTCGTCTTGAAGTTTTTCTCTGCGTTGTAGTTAACTTGAGGTACCTATATGCGCATAGCTAATTTTCCTATACACGAAAATCTTGTACAGATATCAATTGTCTAGTGTAACGTTATATACAAAGAAATTTACAATATTCTAATTAGTTGACTGTCCTAATCATAAACGGCTCACCTTCGTCGTACCTACATGTTCATTGTAGCGTTTATTTGTAAATTGGTTTTAAATTATCCGTATTCTAGTAGGAAGTTGACTATCCGACATGCCCATGGACTTGAAATCGATATGCCTATCTATAATAGTGTACAGTTCTTCGGCTCTTTATAAATAAGTTTGAACAGGTATCATGCAAACGTTTCTCTCTTGTATCCGCACGTATTTGATACATGTTTGTATGCAAACCCGCTGACGTAATATCGGAACGTTATTTCGCCAAGTTTATGAAGTAATTTACCGTGAAATTAATCACAATCATTTGCAATTTCGGAATCCATTTTCTTACTACTGAAAGTAAATCACATTTACGGACAGTGACGAATAGAAGCGTTTCGATAGACTGTCATTTCGTCTACGGGATTTTTTCGAAATTTTACGTTAGGGCCTAGCCTGTTTCCCTGCTGCCGTATTACATTTAGTGCTTACCAAAACCGATCGTCGGTCGTGGTCAAATGCCAGGAAGACGTTGAAGGTGTTTCTTGCGATAGGGCCGAGAGTAAGCGACAACCAAAATAGAATGCGAGGCAACTTACGATATAGATATTTGAATACATTTATTATATATTTGCTGAGAAATCGATACATTGGAAGCGACCAAGAGTCTAAGAAGATACCTTTACATTTGCATAACGAACAATTTTTGCTTCGTGCAGAAAAAAAAAATCCTAATCTATTGTAGTGGTCTGGAGAGACCGTTGTACAGTGAGTGCAATAGCTTATGCGTTGCATCTATACTTGCAGATAGGCTTCGTTTAGACTGTATGTCGCTAATATGGAACGAAACCACCCACGGTTATCATACTGTCTCGTCGTTTGTAGTGTACAGCGTGTCATTAATTCTGATTTGAGGTGCACAGAAATCGGATAAGCACAAGAAAATCCCATTGTGGTAGTAACGAAAGAATCTGGGTACCATTTTCTTGGTACAGCCGAAAGGACAATTTCCCTTAATCAGGCCATTTAAGGTACGAACTAGTTTGTATACTCTATAGGCATGAAAGACGTCGATAAAATTCGACCTTCTTCTAGGCATTACTATGAAGCTATTCAAACTTGCAGGTGATTACGTGCAAAAATGGAAAATGTCCAATTAGATCGTGTATGTGTATAAGGAATTGTTATGCTTGCTAATACGTGGGCTCTTTAACAACAAGGACAACAAACGCCAAACACTTGAGTGCCTTAAGGCCAGATTCGCTGTCGAAAGCTCAAAATAGTTCAGAATCCACTCATCTAACATCTTTACTATTCTCCATGTCCTACTCTCCGTGTCAGAAGTAGATTATATAACAGCGAGACAGAAAAGGCAAATGACTGAAAGTAAGGAGTGTGCAGAAGCAAAAAAAGGACGAAAAGGTAACGAGCAGAAAACGATCGCGATTACAAGATAGAAAAACGAATAGGGAGAACATTGGGAGAGGCTCTAGAAAGATATGAGAGTGCAAAGAAATCATAAGAAGCACATATGTTAATTGCTGGTAAAACAGGGAATAACGACAAAGTGACAAGCCAGTAGAGGGGTTTGATGCACCGTCAAACTGCTTCAGGTATTTCAAGTGACATCTTTTACATACACCAGCAATGGTAAGAAAGTGTTACCATTGTCTCTATTGGTGTTTTTTCCATTAATGTAAAAGCTGTAAAATGATATTTTTTCGACATCGCTACCTTTGCATTGGGTCGCCCAGTGCAATTGGGTCAACCCAGTAAGGGTTTCATGTGTTTGTATTTTATTTGTGTATATATATATATATATATATATAAAATTAAATAGTAGTATGTACTAAACTGACTGATCATCGCGCCTAATTTGCCTAATTCGAGCCGTTCCCTTAAGCTAACGTAAAGCTCAGTTCGGGTACAAATGAATAGTTATCTTGTTACCCCATTGCAGTTATCTCAGCAGCCTGTTCTTTTATATTCGCTAAGAGGGTTAGCCAATTTGAATTTTGTGTATCGTGATTACGGGATTTCTTGGTAATGGTCGATATACTCTCTTTTCAAAATTCACGTAGACAGGGTCGACCGTAAATAGTCTCTGAAGGAGGCACATGAGTCGCAATTGAGTCTGCTTTCGGCAGAGCTCAAACACACGCTACGATTGATTAAATTGGCTAACCTATTAATTCTATTTCTGAGACGTCACCAAAGCTTATTCTTTTTATTTTTTTATTAAATGCTAGCTAATAATGAATATTTGTATCAATTTTTGATGGATTAGCATTTTTCATAAAAATAATTGATAGAAAACCTGACAAAAACGTACCTTTTTCAGTTGGCATTCGTTTGAAATTCGTTCAAAAAACTACTCGAACCATATTTTCATTTGGCATAGACAGACTGATGCAGCCGTTAGAGTTTTCGCAAATTCTACTCAAAAATACTTAAAGATTGTGTATATAGTATTTTTTTCTCCTGTTGTCGAAATTTATCGGTTGGTGTCAAAAACGTCGACAATTCAGTGCTTTACCTATTTTCAATATTTTGATATCTCTTTCTCAACAGGAAAATACATTCAAAAAAAAAAAAACTATTCAGCTAAAGTGTTCGTTAGGTCGGCCGCTACAACCTTCTAATAGACACTTACTAAAAATTTGCTTAAAAAAGCACTTAAACGTAGCTTAAAAAACATTTGCATCGTTTTCAAGTGAACGAGACGAATCCAATTTTGACAATTTTTACGCTTAAGTGTCTAACTTAGATATAGGAATATCTATAGCATTTCGGTTCAGTCTGGCCAGAGCTTTCAATTGACATCAAAAACGAAGACGTTCGGCTGCCATTTTGTTAGCAGAAAATAAATCTTCGATAAAATATCGGCTTCACAACTTTCTTCTTTTCTCAAAAAAAAATTGCCAAGAGGAACGGGGAAAAAGGTCAAAAAAAAGCGCTAACAACGACCGATTTGCCCAACTTGCCATTACGCTGTATGCGATGAGAAACTGCCTACTGCCGGGAAAAAAACGTTGATCTGATCGACTCGATCTTACGTGCAGCCCTATTTACTGTTTTACTCTAGCGGTCCGTCAAGAATCAGCCTGATCCGTGGGCTGATTTTTGGCAAACAGACATAGAGTATTAGTGGTACATAAACGGATTAATCATAATCATACTTTCAAATCTGTTAATAGACGACCGATTTTAACAATACAACGATGCAATGGTAGCACGTTACGGCAAGAGTATCAACGCAATGCCCGTAAGTCAGTGCAATCAACATCGAAGAGATTACCGTCAATGTACTAAAAATAACTGCCCCATAGGGCATAGCTGCTCAACAAGACCAAATATACACATACTTTTTGTAGATTATGTCTACGGTAGGTAACGTTCTGCATCACCAATTTGTCCTTATTTTTCGGACGGATATTTAACATTTTCATAGTTTACAAGGATCCCAAATCCAGTTTTCCTCCCTTTGCACGGTCTGCGTTTCGAGTTTATCGTCGCTTTCTACAACGATTTTCTGCATTCAAGCAATACTGTTTTGATTTTCAATTGGCGTCAACTCTGTTAAAATGCGTCTTCTACAAGCGTTGTTTTGACAAAATTATGGTCTGACCGAAATAATACCGTTATAAAACAAATGTGTAAAGCTACAGGCAAATATATGCCTACCAAAAGATTTTCGAAATTATTCCGTCCCATGACAAAGTTTACTCTATAGCCTTGTTAATGTATTTGTAACGTTAATGTAATTGTACCGATAAAAATGTTTGCTATGGCTATCAACCGTCTGAAGTTTCTGTACACTAATGTCTAATGAATAATTAAAGCATTCACACTGGGTCCAGCGATTTTAGGAACAGGATATATCTTGCTGCTGGAAACAGTAATTCAGATTCTTCTCAGACGGCTTCTAAGCTAAATTGCAGTCTGGAATTCGTAACGATGCTCTATCTGGGCAGCAATACGAGCTGACCCTTTTTATAATGGAACAATATTTTGTGTACAGCTCACAATTTAGACACATTATAATCGATCGAATTGGTTCTAATCTGAGTCATTTGTGAAGTTAATCGTTCTAATAAACTAATTTATTAGAACGATTTTTGGTCATCTTCCATATCAACCGAAATCGTCAAGATGGCGCATCTACCCCCCAACGATACGCTGCGAAACCAATCCTCTGAATCAAATATCATCGCCTAAATGCAGTTTAATTACAGACCGTGGATAGGATTAGATAAGACAAAACTTCGGAATAATTTTTACTGTTTTGGACGTGTAAACTACATGTATGGTCGAGCGTTTTTGAATCTATTCTCCAGCTACCACCTGGTCTTGGGCCTGTGTAAACTTGAAAATAGAGCATAGCATCAGAAATATGGTAGATGAATGTTATACACAATGGTATTAGGAAAATGTACCATATATTCAATTGTTAATGTCAACCAATTCCATTAGGTCTTCCGATTTTTGAGTATTTTTTGTAACCGCTCTTCAGTGACATGGCAATCGTGCCCTTGTGTAATTTTCTATTCGAACAATTCAGTGTCTCAGCTATTACTATAAACGTTAGATACAACTGGATGAGGTCCTACAAGACAGTGGCATTTGATGGCGAAGAGCTGAAAATCCTTTTCGGTTACCAACGCAATATCAACAGTTCTCTCCCTCTCTGCACCTACCTACCTACCTACCTACCTACCTACCTACCTACCTAATGCATTCAACTGTGTAATTTTAATGAGAGCCCAATTAATTTTGCAAATAATTTTGACGCACTAACGCTGCTCCAAATCGACAGCAAAGGTTTGTTCTGAATCTATACCCACGTTGCTCAGAGCACGTCATGGCAACGTGTAACGTAGCACGTAATTGTGAATCCTGGTATTACGGTAAGCGAAACTGACCTAGATCAGCTTCTACCTTAGCAGCAGAACGATAAATGCAGCTACCCCAGTTGTTCAGATATGAAGCATTGAAGTAAAGCTATACTCCTTGTTAATTAACAAAAATGAATATGTTGTGTATTATTAACAGGTGTAGCTTCCTTGTGCCTCTAATAAAGGCAGTGCTTTTAAATATGCTTGCCTGAAGGATTTAAAGATGACTCTGCTGAGGAAGTTACGATCTACGGCCCGCGTATTTTGAATTCGTGCAGACTCAAATATACTATGTTTCTAAATGTGCGTCACTTTTACGCCGACAATTAACTTCGTTAAAAGATACTGGTCCTATAATAGATAATCATTTATCTCCGTACTGATAATCAGCACTTAGAACGTAGAACTTAGATAGGAAACGTGTATTTCTGTTCTATAGTGTTTTTGTTGCATAGAACTTCTGCTGCTAACCATTCATGGTTATCAATCCTCGATGACGATCGAAAAGATGTTTCGGAATGCTTCAATACAAAAACCTTATCTTGGGTAGCCGATAATATCTTTAAAAATTAAAGTTTGCCTTTGGCATTAGGTTGAATAGGAGTAATAAGTATGAGCTCCGAAGCTCGTAAGAAGCACGACCGACTTTATTGAAAAAGGATCACCTACGAGGGAGAGTAATATATTAAAAAGGGCATTCAGTGCATTCCAGTTTGACGTGCGTTATCCTCGCGCTGATCTTTTATCTATTTTTTTTTAATAAATTACATCATTGAATTTTCGTCCTCTATAGAATTTACTTTTAAACGTGCCATTATATATATATATATATATATATATATATCGCACTGTCAGGCTGCCAATGGCTAGGTAGATTTTCCTGTAAAATATTTATATCTATTTTTGTTTTGAATGAAAAAGAGTTTTTTACACGGCTTTTTGTTGTCTTTATTCTGACCGGCGTATCAATACGGTAAGGACTGAGTCGAAGAAACATAAGTGCTCAGTGCGCAGTTTTGCAAGGAATCTAGCTAGCCGCAATTCAGACGAGTAGGTTTTGCGCGGTACTCCATCGATCTTCATGGCGGCACAGAGAGCAGCTTACGTTGTAAACTTACCGAGTCTATACTTTGCATGTCGCGTATTGCCCTAACATGCACCCACTTGCGCGTCGATTCATTGCTTCGATGCTCCGAGTAAAGCAGGGAAAAAGCTAACTGGCTGAAGCTTTCCCACTACAATATCACAGATTCAACAGCATCCAGCCTGACGAAGAGTTAGTGACTTTCAGAGGTCTTAGCTTAGAAACATAATTTTTGTGCGTCAAGAAACTTTCTTACGAGGACGTTGATTATGAAATAATATAAACGGTCAGCCACTTCGCTTGCTTCAATGCCTATAGGCACGTAGCAACAACAGATTATGAGTGTAAGTATTACGAAGCTAGAAGTTCGAAAAGTTTATCTATAGTATAGAAGCTCATTAACTGCTATTGACACCGAAATAACTTTCAGTATTTTCGACACATCGTCTAACTAACTTAAATAATCAAAACAGGACTGATGTAAAGTATTGTTTATTATGACTGTTGTTGTTACTATTATTCATATTGCTGGTAAAAAGAAACTGATTTAAAGCGAGATGTCATCACCGGCAAGACGTCTATGTTAAAAATCATCAAGCACTGAGAGCTTTCATTCAGATTATCTCTACCGTTAGCTTCAGAAGAAGTAAGTGCAATCTCTTACTTTACGCGTAACAACGAACGCCTTTAGAAATTTTTATCGAAGAAGATTATGGATACTTGGAACAGATTCGTAATCTACTACGGATCGTGATCGCCGCCATTCCCATCTTGGCATTCTTTTGCTATTTTCAATACACATATCTTTGTTTGTAAATACCATCACACCAATTTCAGTTATTCACGATAAACGTTTTTGCAGCTGGTGAACGAAGCCCTGCTACAACACAAACAGATCCTTCCATTTTATCAGCTCTGTTACGAAAATACATTTGTACAAGGTATTGTCTAAATGAGTCAAAAAAAAATATTTTTATAGATCAAACCATTCTAACCACGAGATATGGGGAAAAAAATTGCCATATAACTTTTGTAATAAAGTCTATTCTGATAACTTCTTTGAAGAAAGACCTTTTTTTAGTGGGATATAGGAGGGAGAAAATAGTCAACACATCGATCCTCTTTTCTGAGGATTTTCCCGCCAGGGCTTTACACCGCTAACAAACAGCCAGCTATATGCTTCCTTCGAGTCTGAGGCCGGTTGAAATACAATAGCACAGTAGTGATTCTTAAAAACAGTATTACGAACTTTACGATATGAACAAATGAGCTTATCTTAAAAGAAAGACACTTTTTTCGAGGTAACTTCTGCAGTTTCTTGATGAGAAATTGTGACGATTGATTTTCGCATGCCTCCATTGAAACTAAATCAAAGCTATTACAAGAGTTATGCAGAGATGAGATCGAAACAGACGATATTCTGAAGGTGCAAGATCCACCAGAAACAAATAAACAAAGCGATTTTGTCGTATTTTTGTCGAGTAAATACCATTGCGTCAATTCGTGTGACGTCAAGCTTCTTTCTGTAGTCAACTTTCTTCAGATGGTTTAAAAAAGTTTGGTGATGAATGTTCAGCCCCTTGGCGACGTAATGGCTCCTGATGCGTTGGTCTTGCTGAGCCTTCGGGATAATTTACTCAACTTTCTTGAAAACTGTTCGGCCACTATGAGGAGTGTTTCGTATAGAAATTTTTAGAACGAAAACTACACGACCCTCCTTGGGCCGTGTTTCCGATAACGTATCTTGATCGTGAACAGTACCTTTTTTTTTTATGGGCCTAAGCAATATTTGTGCGTTTACTGTAATAAAATCGTGACATGTAGTGGATTTCTGCTGAACTTTAACTTATCTTTAACTCGCTCTATTTTGAATCCGAAATGAAAGCGTGCTAACTATTTGAGCATACTTTACCAGCGACAAGTCTTGCTTTCAATCCGAAACGATTCATACTACATGAAACGTATGACTTTAAAGCCATCTAACTAAACAAACCGCCAATGCCTTTCCGACAACTCGATGTTTAATAGCAAAATTAAACTTTCTTCAAAGTATCTATACTCCATGACTTTGTCGCGTAGGTTCGAACACGGGCATAGACACACTTCGTTTCGGACCGGGAGCCAGCTGTTTGATAAAATGCCTGACAGCGATACTAGACATAAAGCTCGAAACGTAGAAAGGGTGCCTATACAAACACAGAGCGAGCGCAATTCTTGATACGTTGGACATAAATATATGATCTTACGTTGTTACGGAACCGTTTCGTGCCGAACTAGGGCTTCTTGGTGTAGAAAATTATCTGCCAGAGTTACCAGAATAGCCTTCAATTGCGCAGTTACCATAATAAAAAAGTGTTGGCCAAAAAGCTACCCAGCTACGCATTATAAAACGCAAAATACACAAAAGGGGGGCTCCGCTCGAGAGAAGAATATGAGAATCATAAATAAACTCTTTGTTCCACAATCTAAACAGATCAATACGTGTCTTAACGAGGCTGTTCGTAGCTTTTCTGCAAGATGGTTTATTTCAAAGGATACACTTGATTAGTCATTCGTTCCGGGAAAAATGACGTATTTTCTCCAGATCTTATGTGTTTTCAATCATCGAGCTTTGACAGTATGAATGTGAACGCACGGCACAGCATGGCCGCAAACGACTTTGTCCCCGTATTCACTTTCTAAGATATCTTTTGGATCTCTCTTTGTATAGGGTCACAAGCAGGCAGGATGAAAAAATGGTCAGTACTATACGAAATGGAGAAACTCGGCGATTACGAGACTTTCAACGGTTTGGAACGTCCACACCGCCTCCGGGAATGAGGTTCGAAGGTGAAGAAGAAGCGAGTCGACAAGGGCGATTCGGTATCATATAAAACAGAGAGGGAACCAATAGACACAGATGGTCTACAGGCTCTATTGGAAGTGGCATGCAAAAGAGCCAAAGAAAGAACGAAGTACCACCAAAAGACTGGTAGAAGCAAATAATAGAGGAAACGCAGTCTAGGCGTTATAAAGCTGTTCCTACGATAGCTTAAAGGGTAACGTATTTGCCTGCCCTTCGTATATTCTTAATATATTCGAGCCCGAGCAAGGACCCATTGCGTTTTATGTTGGAAGCCAGCCGTTCGATAAAATGCTTAACGGCGACACCGGATGTAATACTCGGAGCATAGGGCTATCATAAAGTTAAAAAAAAAAATGAAACGACTAAAAACAACAAGGAAAAAGAACTTCATAGCGGTGGTCTTGAAGTCCGGGTCAAACTGCAAGCAGAGGTTCTGAAAACTAAGGAACAATGCTGGACAATATTCCTAAAACAGGTACTGTATTATTCTTGGGATAAACCGTATAAGCAAAGTAAAGACAAACAAAAGACATACGGACATACCGGAGAAAATTATCAAAAAGCTTCTCCCTCTACAAGATCAGCCGAACGGAAGCATGAGGTGACTACACATGAGATCAAAGCCGCAGGAGCAAGCGTCATTCCTAAATAGTGTCCGGGCCAAAATGGGGTGCCACCGGTGGCAAGGAAAGTTCCCCTCAGGAAGTTTCCTACGCATTTCCTCTAGTTTGGTGCTTTTCTAGCAGTCCTTATTTCAAAGGGCGCAGGACCCCACTACCCTATCTGCCTACTCATATCATTAGCCAAAAAATTCAAGTTAGTGATAAAAGAGAGACTCTAGGACTACACTAAGGATAAAGGCATTCTCCCGATTCTCAATATATGTTCGGAAAAATTCGTTTGTGCACACTAAAATCAAGACCCTAGAAAGCAAAATCGATATTTCAGACCTATAGATGGACATGATGTTGGATGTTAAAAATGCGTTCAACAGATTGCCATGAAGAACGACATTAAGCTGCTCAGAGAGAGGAAATGACTCGGAATATTTCACTAGGACCGTAACGTTATTAACGATAGGACAACCTTCCCTATGAGTACGAGAGCCTCTGAGGGTACCATGCTCGGTCCCCTATTACGGAATCTTGCATACAAGGACGTCCTTCGTCTAAAGTGCTTGCCCTCGGGGTTTAACTTACAGCACATGCCGACGATCTCGCGGTCACTGTGCAGGTGAGAGAACCAAACGAGTTAGAGCAGAGAGCAAACGAGACTCTGCTCGAGATCTTCCCGTGCAACGAAGTGAGTTCAGACTTGCCGGCTAAGGCAGAGGCCGTACATTTAATAGGAGGAAAGTTCTGCATGCTGCATGGTGACCAGATCAGGTAGTGAAATTAGCCAGATAGTTGAAAGTTTATCTGAACAAAGCAAAGAAGGGCATTCCCCGTGGCGAACAGACGGCCGCTAAAGCAATAAAAGCGTCAGTCGAAATCCGGAAACTGACGCCGGAGATTCACGAGCCCAAGGAACGAATATAAGGTCTGTTCGTGTCAGTAAAAAAGTTCATTGCTTTGTTTGAGGTCGGACTATCCCATCGTTTCTGCACAGAACATCAGAACCCGTCCTCTTTAATGGACCTTAAATGTCAGAGCAGCGCAGACGTACAGAACCGTCGGCACGCAAGCAATCTTGTTCCTAACCAGCTTCATCATTTGATAGCACAAGGTGCAAAAGGTAGCAAAGGCTGGATTGGCGAAACCCAATAAAGGACATCAATGAAAAACAATGAATGCCTGGCAACCAGAATGGACCGCAATCCTACGCAGAGCTCCAAGCACTAAAGTTAGAGAAAACACGCCCTTGATTAAGGACTGGATTGAACGAGTGGAAGGTAAACTCGCCTACCACTTCAATCCTATCTGCACCGTATAGGCAAGGCATCTTCAGAGTAGCGTATGCACCGCGAATCAGGTCTGCCGGATAACGGAGTGCCCTAACACAGCTCGTCGCTTACGTCACAGTCAAAAGGAAGGCCATCGGCCAAATTCAACAGACCATTAGTTGCAAAATTTAAAAGCCTCGTAAAGCACATATGTAAATCCAGGAAGCAATGGAAGTAAAGCAAGCGTCTAGCCGAGCGCCTACTCAAAGAGAAAAATCGGCTTGTAAAGGACGTTTAGCCATACTCAGTAACGAAAAAGACAAAGTTAACAGGTTGGGCTTGCAAAGAAAGTGCAGACGCAATTTTGTTCTCCGTTAAGGACCTGACGCAATGGAAAACTGAGCTACCGAGGCCCCCGCTTGTTGAATCGGGGCCAACCGCCACTACTTCCTTCTAGCCTATAAAATGATAGAAACAATATTCAGGTTGGCATGGAGTGAAGCATCAGAAGAAAGTGGTGGTCTCGACGGAGCTAGATTTAGTCGTCGGCCCAAACCCACATTCGGTTTATATAAGATAGGTATCTCGTGGTACGAAGATATGAACCTTCAAGAAAAAACACTTTTTGCATTACGTCGTTGTACAAACAGCCACAGTGTTGCTGAGAGACTGGCAGCGCAAATATTTAGATGTGTATCACTCCAGAACGTGTGTAACTTTGCCTAAATGAGAATTAAATTCATAACCGAAAACATGAGTGCCTATTATTGATACCGCGCAAAGTCCATTTTATGCATCCTTTATTGCTAAAGACTGCAACACTCGTTAAGGGCCATCATAAACAGCGAATTGAGAGAAAATCCAACCATTTAAGTTCTAATACTCTAACATAGAGTAGAGCAACATACTCTACAATGACGCTATATCATAGCTCAAATATATCCTCGATTCTTCTATGGCTACGTTAAGTTGAAGGCACCCAATAATTTTCGGCGGGTGCTGTGGCGTGATGAGCCAAACTGTCGCCTAAAACTTCAATTGTGACTTAGGGCCCGTCAGAAAAAGCGTTTGTTCAGCTCTATTCATTTCGTTTATTCAGCCGTAATAGCTCTTAGTTCCAAAAACCAGTTCTAGATAAAATCGAATTGCATTGTTTATGATGAACATTTGTTTTATCGAAACTATATTTCTTAAGGCAACAGATATTTCGCAGGTTCACAACATATTTGTCAACATAAGCTGCATCAGTAACTTATATTGACATCCGAATGATAAATACTTTTCGTAAGAAATCCGTAATCAGGTTTAGAAGACCTAAAGAATTGTCACTATTTATACATACCAAGTAGCATGCATAGTTTATTGCCTTTCTAGAAGCTGTACATACTCAATATAGAGCATGAAAAGCTTCACGAGAGGTTCACTTGAGTCAAAACTCTGATGAGATTTCGAATGATATCTCGGATGCGTCTTACCATCAACCCATTATCAATATGAAGCATCTGCCGCTTGTCAGCAGGGTTCCATTCATATGGAGATTTTCGAAATAAGTACTTTATTCGAATTTGTGCGATGTCCATAACGTATATTTGAAATAAGTCGAAACGTCGAACAGCGTGTTTGAAGTTTAATCTAACGATAAATTTATCGATAGCAACGTAAATTATGACCTCGTACGCTGCATACTGATCATATATTTCTACCATCAATGTACAAGCTCGACTCTTAACAGCCTAAAAAGAACTGCCCGTAATTAGTAAATCAATGACTAGTGTATATCAATTAATGTATGGGGGTGCTAAATACTAATAATGTTTATCATGCGGTTTGCCTGGCGACAGAAGTTCATACACTGCATAGTCTACATGCACAAAAAGCCTTTAAAGTTGAACAAGTACTAAATAGAACGGGTATGTTTAATGCCATCGTAATAAACAGCGAAGCTAGATAACAATAGCTAGAATAGAGATAAAGGAACTTTATTAACAACAGTGCAAAATTCGTTTCCTGCGCAAGTTGAGGCTGTACGATTACTGACTCCTCCTAAACGCGCGCTACTTTTAAGGCGAACCTCTAAACGGTTACCGTTATCTTGAAAAAACTTTATGTGAAGGATCGGTCGTGGACCGTAGTTTGCTGCCTTCGTTTACTTCAAACTCAAATGTTTTACACAAGGACTGGTTGAAATCAGAATGACAACGTCGTCTGAGTCCAACGGGAGACGCTTATAGAGGGTCATAATGTTGTTTTATTTTCTGATATCTTCAGTTGCAAAAGCCTGGGAGGGCGTCGAATCCTGTCATTCATATACACTATACAGGTGTGACTAGGTAAAGAACATGAAAGCGTTTCCGCTAGCTTCGATGACGAGCACATTTAAGCACCCTTGTAGTGCACCTACTCTTGTTTCGAGTTTCACGTCCGGTATACGTGCCGTCAGATACTCCATCAGCCCGCTAGTTCCAAGCACAAGGCAAAGTGTGCCTACGCCCGAATCCAAATCTAGACGACAACTTGTTTCTAAGATTTGCCGGCAAATAAGTTACCCACTAAGCTAATACGGAGACCCGTAGTGTAGTTACTAAAATACAACAGATTCAATAACTGTCCAATTCAATTCAGAAAGAAAACATAAAGCCTATTGCCGCTATCGCTCAGAAAGTTCGTCGTATTTTACTGTTATAGACACAATGTAAGGGCTTCTAGCAAGACATACAAGAGAATTCGCGGCGACGGTTAGTGAGATGATGCAAGCCCACCTTGCTTCACTGGCTATTCACTATAATCTTATTCTACCAACGGTCACGCTGAAACGACGCTTCGAAAAAGGGCAATTGCTTAACAAAAGAGTGAGCTCGTGAGAGTTCACTAAATTGCCCACTTCGATACGCCTTTATTCAATTTCTTTCATGTCTACCAGTTTAATGAGACCTACGTATGAGAATTCATTCTCAGATTATGTATTGCCAGATACCACCGGAATACAGGACAGCAGACATCTTTGATTGCACCAAGCGGATTGTGCATAAGGGAGATCACTAACTTTTTTTTTTTTTTCATTAAAACATTGTTTTTCCTATAAAAGCAGAGTGCTCTATTAACATAAATTTCTGAATTGACGGTATATTGATTTGCTCTACCGTGCGTCATTTAAAGAATGATTGTCATCTATCAATGTAATATATTGTTTAATTTATTATTCGTTATTATATACATAGTTATACGAAACATACAGTTGGTAAGGTCAATAGATGTTGGATACTCTATAGACGCCTAGTGGTAACTCAGGCCTTGTGGCGGTATGCGAAGGTAGTGAATCAAGCAAAAGGCGCGTCTATGTGGAAAGCCTTGGACTGTGAAAGATGCCTGCGTTTAGTGGAATCTGACGGCACGCGACCACGTGCGGTCGAAAAAGGGTACCGTACTCGATTACTGAATTCGATATGAGACCCAAGATTGATGGTGAAAAATTGTCGTCCTAGCAAATAGTTAGCATGCTACTAGATACTAGCTTTGAGGCGTAGAGCGCTCGAGGAAGAGATCCAGCGTAAAACAATACGACGACAAAAAAAACAAGCATAAAGCTTTTACGTTTTGCTTGAAGACACGTATTGAAGAACAACCGATTCACTGAACTGTTGCAATGATTGACATACGAATGCGCCCCGCTCTGTCGAATCGCGCTAGTACGATACGGATAGACTCTAGGAAGGCCTAAACAGAGTGAATCATGCACATATTGATAGCCTTTTAGCCGTTCCTTGGCCTGTGACATTTTCTAGTCTTTACTGAGCATTCGAATCTTTAACTCGTACTAACTGCGGGTATCAAAGATATATGCTATATTGAAGAAATTCAGGCGAAGCCTCAAGATTACTCGGTAGTAGCCGTGGGCCTCTTATATAACAAAGATTAGTTGTCGTTTTGCTTTAGGACGTTTACGAATCTACAGTGTATAGCTTGTAATTGTATACTTCAGTAGTTTGAATTTGCTTCTATAAGCCTTTAACACAACTCTAAGAACAAACTTCGTCTACAACCATAACCTGCGAAACCTATAACCTGATTCGCTTTTCCGAGACCTCTTTAAACGGTCTAATTCGTTGGACACTCCACTAGACACGTTGACGTTAGCCTAATACGAACCAGATCCGAAGTTACCATCCAGTAGACGCTGAAGCAATAAGCAGACGTGTACGGAGCGTTATATAAATACAGCGGCTCACGTTTAAGCATGAGGCAACTGTGCCAAAATTGAATTCAATAAGGTTGTATACCTAGGCTAACCTGCTGCTCTGTCGTTAATAACCGTTTCTAATAAAGAAGTTCTCCACACGATTCTAACCGGCTGCCTTGTGACGTTACATTTACTCTATATAATATGGAAACGAGATTCAGCACCATTACTTATCCTATTTTCAACCCCAAAAAATCCTGCTCAGCTTAGCTCTTATCGTGTTGCCTCATTGGTCCTCGTTGTTTGCAAAGACAAGTTAGCTATAGTTCTAGTAGTACCCCGTAATTATCGCGGAAATCAAACAGAGTCGAAGTAATTCTCTTTCTGGCCAGAAATAGTATAATTTATATCGACAATTGTTCTGAGCAGAATCCTGTTTTATCAAATACAACGATCCCGATCTCCCGATAATCGATGATGAGGTCCTCAATTCGCCTACTGAAACACTCCGCTCACCGGAAGTAGTCTTGAATTTATCGACAGATAGAAATATTCATACGTGTACGTTTAAGGTAGTAGTGAAGTTCAAGGGTGCCATTTACTCGATTTGAACTTAATTTATGGCCTAAAACAAACTGTTTCGTTGTACCTTTTCACAAGCAAATGACACAAAGAGGCATAAAGCCGCTAAGTATACGTCACTTAGACATTCAAAGAATTGCTGCAGCAGTTTAATGATTTTGTATCAATTTTTGTTTGCTATCGATTTTTTACTGTTCTCTCGCAGGACTAGGAAATCTCAGTACCAGTAACCGCTTAGGGCCTATAGCTTATGGTATTATAGGAACTGTTCTATATAACTAAGCATTACTGAACACCTCAACAGTCGAGATGTGAACCCATGAGTTTTTTTGGTTTATCTACAAGGGCTGGTTCGGATCAACTATAAATAAAAACGGTAATGATATCTTATTATACCTAGTGCGAGATTGCCACTTTTGAAATCTTATCGTCTCATGCTGAGCTTTTATTCCGTACACAATACTCTGGCAGGAAAAGTGTGGATCGTTCCTTTCTTCTATCACCAATACACATTGTCTGCTCAGCCATCAACTGTGATAATATGAGTCATTAAAACGATAACATGAAAAGGAAGTGGCAGTTCAGAGATATCCGTTGTTCCGAAAGATTAAGTCTAAATTTATGGAATTCTACAATGGCGTCTAGAAAACATCAATTTGAAAATCACAGAATAGCATGAAGCAAACGGATCTTTTTGAACTCCTTGATTTACGATCAGTCCTTGGCAAAATAGTAACTCCGGGCCTGGCTCTCCTGGAAACGGTAAAGTGCTTCGGAAGAAATTATATTGGTTCGTTTAGCAGAAAAAGTAAGCAAAGGCTCAAGACTGTTTTTCAGGAAAGCGCATGAACTGGCCTGGACACTTAGGTTTGATAAAGTCACTATTACGAAAAGATGCCTGTACTGTATATAGGGTGTCGACTTATGGTCACATGGTAGAACGTCATAGGGATCGAATCAAAGGGAAAGACGACGGCTTGGCGCATCCATTTGCACTACTAATAAACCCCAGATGGAATGAGTCGCGCTGTGATTGCAACAGGGGCCAATGAATAATATCTTCAATTGACAGCAATGGCGGTTATGTTACGACAACAACAGGCCAAATGACCAGGATGTGTACTTTGGTTGTAGATTGTGCCATAAAGCTTTTTGGATAGACCATGTCTAAGCAGCAGCAAGAACAGGAGATACTACAAGGGAAATGCCAAGCCAGAACGCATAGTCTCAGAATCGCGAGAATTTCCAGCAGTAGATAATAAAGGAAAACCTTCTTGTGTGCTTCAAACGATATTTATTATATTTAGCCGATTAGTAGAATATGAATAGCAACGCTTTTAATGTAAATTTCCAGCGCTTCCAATTGATGTTCGAGCAAGGCTGAGAAAGATGCGAACCAAGCCCGTCCGGAACGTACGAAAAGCTTCAGCAGCTTCATTTAAAGATTACATATGAGCTCGAATGTTGCATCCTTCCAGTCTATATTGCACTCTTTTCAGCCCCGCATCGACTGGGATAACAAACGTAGATATCTCAAAATAATCTTACTAAATTATAACCAGTAGATATATAAAACTTCCTTCTAGTTAAGCAGAGCTCCTACGGGCAGATGGCACAAACAGTCCTTGAACTCCCTTAGAGAGCCGAAAGAATTTTCGAAAACTTCATATTTTGACCTAACTTACCTACATAACGATTAGCAGAGCTCTGATATGCAGGGAGAAATCAAGCTTTAATAATTCAAGATTATATCATTCGATGTAGCACGGTTACGATATTAAAAGATAGCGTCCGGTTTCTGGGTACTTAGAACTGCCGAAAACATATCCATTTGGGGTTCTTGAGGGATAAATGGAACCACCAAACGGTATCACGGTAGAAAAAAGGAATATGTTTTTATTTTGATATGTATGTTTACAGTGTAAAAATACGACACAAGCATAGGTACAATATATCAAAGAAGTAATCGTGCTCGAGGCTGAATTCAAAAATGACTAATGAAAAGATACTCTATCATTTATTATACTTTCGAATGGCAGCACCAATACGACTCGCCAAAGGCTAATTACAAAGTCTAGGGAAGCTGGTCTAGAATAGAAAAACAGAAAAAACAACATCCGGAATAACAAGCAAACGGTTGTGCGTAATAATCTTAAATTGCTATGTCAGCGACCAATTCCGCCCCTGTTCGTCCCATAACCTTAGCATTATTCCGCAACACTGTATAGTTGTTGTTGTCGACCCTGTATCATCATCATATTGAGTTTTAACAGTAGATCGTTTGTATAGGCTGCATTTCCGCACCGGAAACATTTAATTTTCCAACACAGCAGATCTAAAACGTAGAGTGGGGAGATTTTTCTTTACAACGTCTTTGAGATCTTTTCGTCGACTTGTAGGGTTGACAAGGTTCTACTAAAATTCTTTTTGACAAACACAACAATTCACAGATGGGTGCAAATTTTTAAAGTAAAAGTTAAAACTGATTGGGTTTTATGTTAACCCAACCGGAACCACTTTGGCGAGTATATCTCACAAAGTTATCAGGTAAATTATGTAGTCTAGGATATCGCGATAACACAGCAGTGACAGACCCAAAAATCTCTTGGAGGTGTAAAGACCATGCTCTTAGTTCTGAAATACCAAACTGTCTAATTGACCTTCTAAAGTGTATCTAAAATCTACGCAAAAATCAACTACAAAAGAATCAGCTTGACAACTCAATTATTACGATCGTGAATTCAATGCTACTACCCATTACTATGAAGAATTGGTACTATGAATTCAAATAAATTAGAGTTCGTTTTTAGTTTTTCTCAAAAAGTTGTTGTCTTTTTTAGACAATTTTTAGACAATGATAAAAAAAAATAACTCTGCTCTGCCCCACCCTATCATAAGAATAAAACTGACTTACATTTTGTATCTCAATTTGTTGTAGTGTTTAGTTGTTATTTCATAAAGATAAATCAGTTAAATTGATTGAAGTGATCGACCCAATTCTCTCTACCTTGTTAAAAGCCTGCGTTTACTACACCTCAGTATGTGTACCCCTAAGCTAAATTTTATTAATTAAAATAAAATATATTGCAGATGACCTGCGTTTAGGAAATAAGTCAACTGAGCAAGTCATTTGCTTGGGTAGATACATTAGACATTTGTGTTAGAGGAAATTTGCGACAAGAAATTAGGATTTATACCATGGCATAGTCTCGCTTTACCCGTATGATGACTTTCATTTTTTTTTTTTTTTTTTTTTTATTTCACCGACGATCATTCACTTGCAAAGATGTTGGCAATACGTTGACAGCTTTTTCCGCTTTTCTTGACCAAAAAAAAGAAATGACGAATATATCCTGGAACAATGTATACTAACACAATTAGGGTTGACTGCATCATATTCTACGGGCGGAACAGCTTAGGTGACTAATACACACCTCTAAATGTGTTGTTATACTAATCATGAACATGCGGATATTCTCAGTTCAAATTTGAGCATTGATAAGGTGCCTAATATCCCATATGCTTACCATATCGTTTTTAGGCCTATCGGAGAAAACCTAGTTAGGTCGAGTAAGACCTGCCTTTGTTAGGCACTATAGTGGCGGCAGGTCCTTAATGATACGCGGGAAAAGTGATTCTGGATATGTTCACACAATGCGGATAGCTGGAAACGTCAAAAAGATACATATTCTTCAATATGGAGGAATCATATCGATTTTTATGACGCCACATGTAAAGTTCTATTCAGGTCTATTGCTGCTATGGTTGTTCGCATAATGCACTGTGTTTTCGAGAAAGCCTTTGCTTAGACACTATTCTCCTGCGGATTGTTATCTATCTCTTGCTGCACAATTGCCTACGATGTTAACGAACTGTTTTTCGGCCTCGAAGTTGCTGAGTTCACCGTGTTAATAAAGCAGCGTAAGGACAAAAACAAGATAAGGCAAGGTACTATTCACAGTTGCATCCGGCTCGCTAACGACATCGCTTCAGATATAGTTTGAATTTCCCGCTCCTGCCAACCGCTTTCGTCTTCGTCTTATTTACCTGTGAACATTTCCTCAACAGCTTTGAAAAAACTAGTAGCCCCCAAACCACCGTGCGACAGGATGCCTAATCACTTCTTATGTCATGCATTTGCTATCGGTAGTAGCAGTGGTAGTAAATCCAGATCTCCTAATTATTCCTACGTACACTGATTTCCAATACAACCATGGCTTTTCGTAACGCCATTATTTACTTTTATAATTTTGCTGAAGGCGACCCCTAGCGTTTGGTTGCTTTTGTAAGCCTGAGGCATCAATAAACCTGTAAGTAGTGGGTGAGTCGATGGCATCCTGTTTAATCAAACAGAGTTTATTTATGATTTGGTTTACAAAACCCTTATTGTGTATCGAACTTACGATTGTGAATGCCACGAACTCGCCTACAAAATATATCCCTCTACCTTTCTTGCATATCACATCACTAAAGTAAATAATAATATAAGAGCATTATTCTTCTGTAGTACATTTAACTATCTACGTACCGTACAAATTTTTGTATGCACCGATTAGCGCCTAAGAATAATGAAAAGTGGTCAATTATAACGAGGTGTTATTTTTACAGTTGAGAGGTGGCCTTGAGCCTTGAAAGGAACCAGTTAGACAACTTAAGAGGTTAAAGTGCCATTCTTTCCAGTTAAGGAACGTCTAAAACTTAGGCGGTTTCAGTTTGCACTTATTATCTGCGTTATTATACGTCAAGTAATAGAAGTGACCAAGTCTATTTCCACCTTTTTTTTTAAATTAGATTGGATCTTTATATCATGGTATTAGACGCAGTGGCTTAGCCTGCTATGGCTTTGCTTAGAAAAGATTAAAGGCGTCGTTATTGCCTTAACCCCTACCAACAGAATAATAAAAAATAATTATGTCAGTGGTATTCGCTCTTTTCTTTTGCTACTTTTATTATTCTCGGATAAGCAATCGCAATGTTCTCTGTACAAAACTAATCAAATCCGAATCGTCGGAATGCGCACCAGTGATGCGGCGATTCAGAATAAAAGTTTTGAATTTCGCGCCTTTTAGCGGGTTACCATGGTAACCATTCATCAAGCGGGTGGCATGTTTTACACATGCTGTATACCCAGGGCAGCGTTACCATTATAGGTAGTAATTGCCGTCGTCCTTGCGACAATTTTCCCAACAGTCATACCTCAACCGTTCGACAACATCCTTAACTTCAGCGTTTATTACGCTGCTGTCTTTTCGATGCAGTGAGGCTCCGAGCGGCTTCCCAGATCAGTTTACTCGCCGAGTAAATAAGTTGACATGGCGTGTCCATTACAGATGCACATACATAGACTGTATGGTTGTTGCTTCAGGAGGTTTTGACAATGCGGCACCTGATGCAGTATCTTTATCGGTAAGTAAAAAAATCAATTCTAGTTATTTGTTCGCACATAATGTACTTGCGCTTGATAAATTGGTTATCCTACGCGGTTTTTTGTTGCACGAAAGCAAGTTAAGCATTACTAGAGATGCATAAATCAAAGCGATAGTGATTGTCATGCTACCTTATAAGAAGAAACTGTAGAAATGTGACTTGAACACTACTCAACAATGTTTGTTTTTTCTTTTTTACTTATTAACATGCAGGCACGAAATTTGGGTAGCATCTATATACTTTGTTTTGCATATATTGTATTGGCAATATTATAAAATGAAATAATTATATTGATCTAGCGTTCAAGGAACGGCAGAGGTAAGAATGAATAAAAAGGTTGCGATAAATCAGAATGATCAATCAGAAACTAGCATCCGTTTAAAATAAGTGACCTGATAGTTTCAAGAGTTTTAGGTTGGAAGGTTACTAAAGAATACTTAATCATATGAACCATACCAATTGGGATTTACTTGTATTATTTAGGGTTTACAATAAACTATCTCTTGTGGACTTAAGAGTGCAGGCAGAGAGCTCACATTTTTAGAATAAAATGGGCGGCCATTTTTTTTTTAGTCGCTCGAAATGCTATTACGCAGGCTTGAAATTTATGGATCTAGGACGTACCAGGTACATTATGATGACGCAAAAAAAATGCTTAGATAAGGCTAAGCTTAAGCACAGAATGTACGCAAAGCACTTTTTTGTAGAATTCGTAGCCACCCATGAGCGAAATTAAACTTTGCACTTAGTCATAAATGACTGTAAGAGAAAAGAAGATTGTATAGAGGAAGACCAGTATACCTCAGCTAAAATAATAAACTGTTTATTGTCAGACGCTTGGTTAATAACACTTCAAAGAAGCTACAAAAATAGTTTTAGCTGAAGCGCATCGAGTAATTAAAAATGAAGAACTCAGAGGTTCAATCGGCATAGTCAAATAGCAAATGCTAAGTTAAGTTACTTCCAATCAGATAGATATCCTCTCCTATAATTTTTTTCAGCAGTTTTACGTGCTGTGCAGCAGTGGTATTAGAAAAAAAGGGGCGAAGACAGACGGGGAGCAGCTGATGAGAATGCGATTGAGGTCAGGTGGAAACGGCGGCAAAATTCTTCTAAGAACTATGCAGTGTCGACAAGAGTACACTACGCAATTATCATAATATCAACAGACAGACTCGTCCTGTAAATAATTCAATAAGGAAACAGACGGCAAACGGAAAGCTGGCAGCTACATTGGATAGAAAAACAAAGATACTAAAAAATGCATAAGGTCCGACATTAAATGTTTATGGTGCTCACATATGTTAATAAAGGAAACATTGAGCGAAATAGAACTCAAGAATCTGGCCTGACTTTACAGAGTCCGAGATTGCGCATATCTAATAATTCAAGCAAAGGTTAGGCTGAATCCTGAAGCCTAGTGTATTAGGGGAACGTATTATCTCTACTCAAACTGCAGTCACAAGAATATTTCGACATTAATCGCCTAACAGTATATCCATCGTGTTGTGCATTACGATTACTCCAATTCAAATAGAAACACCTTTCCCAAAGAAACGATGGAAGGTCTAAATCAACCACTGTAAACGGTAACTATCACATCTAACCCATCTCCTTAAGCTTGAAGGATCTTCCATATCTTGAAAACCAATCTTATCATATGACAACATGTGACACCGAGAGCAGCTTGTCGGATATTATCGGAACGAGTCCCGCAGTTTTTTCAGCTTTGATCTACTTTAGTTTATTACCTGACATTTAACAGTTTGATGTAAATATTATATTGGAACATAAGCGTGATTCATACGTTAATCTGAGAAGTCGATAGGGCTTATAACTTTACTGTTTAAATAGACTAGAACGAAAACAGATCAGTGTTTAAAGGTCGACCTGTGAAGTTATAAGGCAAAAGGATAAAATTACTTTGGTTCCATTTAAACTCAAAATTGACGGTTTAGAGAAACAATGTTGATATTCATTGACTTGCAACGCCAGAAACGCTTTATCACCGACCGTGCAAAAGCGGCAGTAGATATGCCGACCGTAGTTCAACATAGCTGCCTAAAGTAGAAAGACAAGATAGGCTGGTGATTTTTAGAAGAAAGCACGCTTAAATAATCCGTTTCGGTCAGAATAGTCCAATTACCGTTTCACACTGAAAACGCCAACGCCTGTCTGTGCCTCCAATAAAGACGGCCGAAAAGCCACGTACAACTAGAGATTCTAATGTTGTTTTAACGCTTTCGTTTTTTTTGGGTGTGTGAAAAAAATCCTTGAAATGGTATCGTTTCGGTGTATGTTATATCATCGTTAAGTGGTAATATGTATTGTTGTCATTTGTGAATAAGTTTCGATACTGATCTAAGCAGTTGGTTCAACCGGAAAGCAGAATCAAGAAAAACTGTTATTACTGTTATTTGTTGCTGTTAATTGCTCGATTCTACTTGGTCAATAGGGAAGATATAGCATGAATTTCTAATGAAAAAACGGTACACTTGTGTTCAGCGTTGTTTTTTTGTTCATATTAACTTAGTAAAGAAGTAAACATCTTCGCAATCCTTATCTACTTAATGATGTTTGTATAATCAGACGTAAACCGTTATAAATCTGTATTTGAAAAAGTATGTTTCAGTTGATATTCTAATTGAAACTATGCTAAGACCCCAGAACAAACAGCTATTATTTATTGGATGAAGAATATGCACCGTTACTTTTAAGTACTATCTTCACAACATTTTTTAATAAAATCACTTTGAAGTTAGGGGCTGAATTCGCTTCATACAAGTGCTCGATCACTGTTAATTATCAAGAGTAATTATTAGACGGCCGCCCACAGATTCGCCCCGTTCCTGTCTTACTTAAAAATCCACAGAATTTTAGATACAAGCCTAAATGGACGAATATAATAAAGACAATATAGCATACAGCCTAGTTAATTTCTAATAACTTAGACACAAGGTTGCTATAAAACACATACAAGTTGAGCACGATTGTTTATGTGTCGCAGTTTTCACACCGATTATATGTCAATGCATACGATACTGGAGGCCGTCTCGGTGTTGGTAACCAGTAACGCGGCGTTGTTATCAAACATGGAAAATGTTCAAGAAGCGGTTTATGATCGAGGTAGTTAATATTACGCTCTTGAGAAAAAAGCAAGCTGGAAAAGCATTGAACTAATCGGCTTCATCTTTCGCCCAGATTTTACAAGCACGAAGTTCTAGCGACGCAGAAAATCAGGCCAATCCCACCACTTTAAAGGGTCCACTTGGGTCTGACGAGCAAGTAGGCAGACATAAACTATTAGTTCTGTATAGATTAAGTATTGCAGCAGTTAGACAGGTTGGTTAGAATGGATAAGTACTATGCGACTATTTAGCGTGAGTGATACTGAATCTTTATGTCTCGAGTTATAAGTTTAGTGTCGTCGTTAAGCGTTCTACTAGGCTTGAGCTCGAACATAGACCACAGCATATCCCTACTATACGATCACGGGGAGCTTTACAAGGTCTGAGCTGAGCTAACTGGTCGCCCAGAGAAATATACATAATTGTTTAGTTGATAAGTTGATAGGTTGGAAAAGCTGAGTGCTATCCGAGGAATACCGATATGATGAGGCATTCTGAGAAATAATTTTCGCATTTAAGTTGAACGGTACAAACTCTGGAATAAAAATATCAAGCTAAATATTTTTGGCACCCCTAACAAAATGCAAAAAAAAAACAGAGTTAACTAAAATATTGTATCTGACCTTACCGGCTGTTTAGAAGCATATCTTCGTATAAGCTATGTCCACATGCAATAGTCTTCATGATTTACTTGATAAAGGCAAGTAAATTTTATTGAACTGAAGCACAAAAACCATGTGTACAATAAGTCCTCGGACTAAATTGCATGGCTGAACGAGAAAGGCTGTTTGAATACGATCCGTGTGATACTGATAGCAAAACTCAACAGTCTTAGAATCCATGTCACAGTCTTGTTAACAAGTCCGAATGTTTAGAGGCGCAAATCAGCTACTATGTGATATGGAACGAGCCACAAGAACTTCACTCAGAGGCACAGACACTCAAAACACTAGCAAACCATATGTATAGTAATGACGAGCGTGTGGTAGCAAATTCGTTTCACAGTCCTGGGAATCTTCTTTGAAATTTTCGGGTATGATAAAGATTTTTGGCCAGACATGCATTTTACAGTACAGACCTGCTGCATTTAGAGAGGTCTAGCCAGAGAAGACAATCCAAATTTTATTGCCGTTTTTAAGGTTGTCTCGCAGTATTTATACGGAGTCATAGTTAAAGCGGGCATAAATTTATTACAACCGATTTTTTTTATGAATAGTAGAATTAACCAGTTCCTTTTACACGAGAACCGGTAGCTGATCTGAAGTGCATTTTTAGGCTGAATTGATTAAGTCTCGCCTTTGTGATCCCAGCGGTATTACAACATAGTGAAAAGGATGTCGGCCTTTTGGCACAGAAAACCCTATGTTTTGCTAGACTAGTTTCCCCGATTATATGTTATCTGGTATGTGTGATTAAAAAACAAAGCTACCATATTGTAGGTCTTGAGCACACTTTGCGCCTCATTTGCGGAACGCCTATATTCGATGTCAGAATCGTGCGTTGGCCTTAAGGTAATTGTCTGCGCCAACATATATATACATATTTATATATATTAAAAGCTACGGGCCAAAAAAGGCCCAAACCTTTTGGCTGAATCGTTGCTGGGATCTCGCTGGAATATCGTTGGAATTTTTATTATCGCATAATGTTTAATATTGTGGCCTGTGAGGGATGCCTTTACATTTTGTAAGACTTCGAAGCGTTGCGCACCTTTTTATTGCATTTGCATTATGAAGGAGATCGGTTTAGCTTGCACTCGTAGGATTTCAATACGAAATGAACATCGCACACGCTTCTGTGAAGTTCGAGGTTAACAAAAGAAAATATTTCTGTACCTATATTTTTGCTCGTCATCCTTAAAAGGTCATTAACGGTAAATTAGACGATGGCATAGAAATAAACTCCCGAATAGGCGACAACCTTAATATAACACGATATAAAGTTCCTTTATTCCACGATTTTACAAATGTTGAGACTATCACATGACATGGGTATTATGCGCATCAGTTAGAAACAACATTATTTATAGAACGTTTTCGATTCAGCAGTCTCATAAACGATCTCGTCTCCCACTGCGATATTCGAAAACCTGATTGTGTTTTACAATTAATTTCTAGAAATTTACACATCGACACGTCTCTGATTATTCTGTGCGTTTGAGAGTATGTTGGTCAGGCCTTTGATAAATTTGTTTTTTAGCCCTGATTGCATGGCCTAAGTATAGGGATAACATGTCAGATACGGCAATGGACTCATGTAATTAAATATACAAAAGGCACATCTTAAATAATAAATTTTCTCGCAGTATTAGATTAAACAATGATTTCGCTGCTTCCGTTGTGCTCCGTATGTCATCTATATTTATCCTACATCCTGTATTTAGGTCGACTCAAAACCTTGTCAGGCTACATGATATTCTATATTTTATGAGAAACTATCATTTTGTAATGTGTAGCGCAAATAATTTTCAGTGAAAATTACTGCTGTTACACCTTCGGCGAAAATGTACAGTCTGAGCGTGGATGACGATAGAAACAATTTACAACTGCCGTCTTATGTATGAAGGTAGAACACTTAGCCACGCAACAAATCCCAAAGTTTCGGTTTTTTTTTTAATAACGCCTTCGAAATTTCCGCCACAATTATGATGAAAGTTATAAGCAAAATTCAGAAAAAAAAAAAGTCAATTTTTGAAGCAAAGAAGATTTTCAGGCTTTCAATTGGCATCGCGTTAATAGATCGCATTAGCAACCTGTATACAGAAAGTAAGATTTAGAGAACCAAGTTTTTCGAGTCTTACTGTAAAAAAATATACAGTACTACTCACAATGATACTAAAACAGATTCACTACAATTTAGTCCATATCAGAACGCCTCTATTAGATGTTTCGCTCTGTATCACATTTAGCTGGAAATTAGAATATTATTCATCCTTGCAGCTTACGTCGTTACGTTCGGCCACGTTAAACGTCGTATGTTTTTTAACATTCGGTCGTATATCGTTTGTGTTAACGGTTAGCTGACATGCTCGCGACGCGATGACCTTAGATCTATATGATACTAATTTTCTCTTGACAGTAAAGGGTCCATTATGGTGGAATTGGTTTGAACAAGACTGGCGTTGTCTGTTTGCCCCTCACCCACATTTTTACGCCCCGTTCGAAATTACGCGGAACGAACTTCCCCTGCTTAGGCGGTGTGTTTGCTTTCCACTGTCGATCTTGGGGATGGTGGCACGCATTCTGACGATTTTTTCGTCGCGTCGCGCCTTCCGGCATCCCGGCAGCCAAAGATTTTCTGAATTCTGCATTCTGGTATCAGAAAAACAGTTCAAGTAACATGTTACTCAGACTCTCACTTACGGAAATGCTGAGGGAAAGTGCCATTTGAGGCAGCAGCTCATGTCACATCGTTACTTTCCAAGAGTAGTCTTTCAATCGCCTCTTAAGTCGGCCAAACCTTGGTTTGGGACTAGCATGGGCAGGGTCAGGTTGTTAGCTATTATAGCTACATGGGCATAGTTTAAGGCTTAACTGTCCGAAAAGCCCTCAAGGTTGCGTTCCTGGCCTGTCGAAATACTGTGCTCGTACGAGTTGACAAAGAAAAGACTTCTATGCTTTCGTCCGGTTAAAAAAGCCTCATACCAGACCGACTGGAGCCATTATGTGCTTTTAAGACTTTTAAGGTATATCAAAGGAGCTTGTAACGAAAAATCCGGCAGCCACGTCCTTGAGACCGTTTCGACCGATTTCTAGGTGTACGCCAGCGTATAGCTCGGACCTCAGAATGTCAATCGAAAGCAAATCCGAATCAGGTTTAGGTAGGGACTGTTCAGTGGAAAGAATAAATTCGGCGAGTATTTGAACGTAATTTAACTGCACAGAGCAGGCGGACTTTAGCACGCAGTGCGCAATACTTCAAGTTTCTCCGAACATCTATCGCATAAGTGGAATCTATCATAATCCGCCCATTACTCGAAATTACGTTACTTCGGGGAAAAGTGCTCGCGCTCCTCGATCCAGGGACCGTCGTGAGTGCGATCTCACCGCACTTGAAAGTTAGATCTCGTTCGTTGGATATAGAAACACCACCGGAGTTTGTATACCGGTATAATGACCAGCTCGTTCTCTTGACGGGTTTGGGTATAATTAACGCTGTAGCCGATAACGGCCCGAGGAACACTTTCTTCACAGTCGACAAGCTAGCCAAGGATTCGATCCCTTTCAAGTTGTTCATGTCGAGAAGGTTTCAATTCCTTACAGGCAGTTTGCCATATGCGGATCTGAACTATATTTACCTAATATAACCTTATTAATATTCCAGGCACGCGTACGTGTCCTTAAAAATTCTGTTTTTAAGCTCTAAGCCTCTATTATGATAACCGTATTTATTGGGTGTCGTTACAAGGCGTGTAAACTCATGCGGCGACAAGTACGGCTTTTATAATTACTCAATTAATAACACATGAGGCAAATTCGTTCAAAAACAAACACGCAGCGGGAGCGATTCGATGAGATTGCAAAAACGGCGGTCTGCCTTAAATATTTTACCCATATGAAGTGCAATTCCCTAGAAATCACAAGCAATAAGACTATTATTATATGCCCTTACTTGACGTCCCAATTACGTTACGCAATTATCATTGCCAGACATCGGAATGTGTAAGACAAGCCGATATTTAGTCTTTATTCAAATGTATCATGATTGTCTTCTATAGTTCAGAAAAAAATGTACAGAGTTACTGAAACTTTACCGAGGTAATAAGATCTTGATAAGCAACTTGATTTCGAGATCAAATATTCCCTCGACACGAACCTAAGGGAAGATACTTAGTCAAACGTTAAGGGCGTATAAGTGAAGTCGCAATAACCTTTATATAAACAAATTTCGAACAACAGATGAATTATGCCGTACAGGTTCTGTCTTGGCGTGAGTCTTAAAATATACTTTTTCTTATAATTGAGAAACACCTATCATTTTAGAGAGTTCGTAGCAATATAATTGTAGGTTCCTCAATAGGAATCCTAACGATTATCATTCACCGAAATGGTTTGTTAAAGTTCCCTCATGCAGTACTGGAATCTCTAACATTAATACTGACGATAGTTTCTAAGCAATGGAGGATATTTTCGTAGACAAAAATCAAAAAAGGAAGCGGCAAGCATGAGGAATGAAGACCATCGCATCAACAATGAAATAAAGAAAATTATGTTAATGGAACGGTATTCTTAGTAAAATAACTATGTTGTTTCTGTCGATTTCTTTTTTTAGCCATAGTGGAAGGATAGATACATTGGCCTAGCCTGAGTGTATATCGAAAATATAATGTGTAACAGTAAGTACTATGGAACTCGGTAGGTACAGCAAGGCATGGACCGCCCGTTCTTGAGCTCGGACCGGATCATACAATGAGGCAGGCTTCTGAAACGCCTTTAAAGGGCACCAACCTTTGTCAGATTAATGTTCGGTTTTTTCAGATGAGGCTACGAATACGTCAGTTTCATTCAAAGGCTGCGGGTCAGCAGAAATGTTAAGTGCTTTTTTTGCAACGTTCTATATAGGAAGCCATGTACATAGCTATGTATAGAGAATAGCGCTACAGATGCGCGTATTTTTTCAATCATTCTTTTTTCACAGGTTATGTTTCGCCTGATTCTGGGCTTTTACCAGCTCTTTTATGCCCCCCAATGTTATCGACGAATGAGAATAATTGATCTTTTGAAGACCCAATGTTGGGCCTTGAAAGGTTGCACTGTGTATGCGATGCTAGCATACTACGCAGCGCTTGGTAATGTGAGTAAAATAAGGCGTTGGGGGTGCTGAGGGGTTATTTATTATCCATCCCAGCTTTGTTACGAGTTGCATTGTGGCGATAGGTCAGAATCCAATTTTTACACTTTTTTTTTTCTGTCCTTCTTTATAGATATATATATATAGATTTTAGTATGATGGTAACTGAAAAAGTGACACACGCGGCACTGTGTCTCTCTGTACATATATATACCGTTTTGTTGGTTAACATCTAACAGAATAACTAACGAATATTCAAATGATAAGAGACTGCGGTATGGGACATCATTAGCAGTATCAATTTTACAGGGAAACGTAATCATATAATTTAGGCCTATTAAGCAAATAAAAAGAATAGGCCTAGTATGGTAGCCGGTTTATATCTCTAGGTCGAATGGCTCAAAGCAAACATAGAAGACATCAGATTGTGTGCAGCATTAACGCCCATATAAAGAAATCATCTTGTGAGTTCGCACTATAATGACAAGGAAAGGTTTCCGATAATTAATTCTAATCTTCATTTGTGTCACTCGAAATCAACAACAGGTATTGCTTCATCGACTTTAAACTGCTACTCATTAGTCATATTTGAAGTTGTAGTTTGTAGAGCTTGAGTACACAAAAAATCGTTCAATTCCCGAAGTACTCAACAGATCCTAAACCCGTACAAGGCAATAGTTAACGGCACTAGCGGACGTAAAAGTTGAAACATTTATTTGAAGCCCCCTTTGAGACTATTAGTCTCGAAAGAGACGAATGAATGAATGAATACAGTGGTAACTGGCGCAGCCTCGATACTTCAGCAATTGGCAACACTCCGACAGGAGATCGTGAGTATCGAAGTTCACGACTTGAACTATTTAATCCTCTTAAACGTCACATTAATACAGGAAAAGTCAATGGTTTATAAAAATCAATTGTTCATACTTGCAGAGAATTCCGACGCTAATATATGTTTAAGTGTGTTTGTAATCTACAATGATAACAGGTATACCTCTGGACGATGTTATTTCACATACTACAGATCTTTAGGAAGAACAGGTAAATGTGTGATGAAGTATTATCATATCACTGTGTCACATCGACGTAGCGCTTCCTCCTAGACAACATTACGAACAAACAACATTTTATTTCTAAGAAACGAAACGAAACGTTCCGAACTTTGAAAAAGAACGGTTCCGTAAGGTGGATCGCTATGCTTTCAACTTAATGTTTGTACATTAGTTCAAACAGTTGTGTCCATGTCATAAGGTTTTAATTGGTTCCTTTTGATACTGATGTATACGTACGTGAAATTCATAAATCTCCCTCATCGAGATCATTCTTATGTTATATATTACAGGCAGCTGTCTTGACAGCGGATCCAAGCTGCCGAGCGCGTGGATCGCCAGAAGGGTTTCCTTACGATTTAGTATCGTTGCGATAAGTTATATCAATATCAGCCCTTTTAAGCTGTTAGAAACATCGCAAGATTCTGGTATACCCTACACTACAAATAAATACTTATTACGGATTCTTAATATGGCTGTAAAGTTTTCTTTTATTACCGTCATTAAAACCGTAACACGTACCAAATAAATAGTCGCTCTACTAAAATTGTTTAATTACAATGATATTATTCTTTCGTTAGGTCGTCATAAATAAATAGACCAATGAAAATTGTGAAATTCTCTATTTTGATTCACTGAAGGTGGGAGTGCCTGACCAAGAGAGGATACCCCTTAAAATGTATCTCCCAGTCAAGATCAGAAGCCAGATTAACTATATTAGCATTACGCTGCGCTAACGTGTATGTATCTAAATGCAGCTTTGTATTTACAATCTCGATCAATAAATCATTGTTCAGCTTGTCTTGTAATACAGTATGACACTGAGCATCCAGCATGAACTATTTTAAAACAGGGCATCATCAATGGCTGCTTGTCTTCTAGTTCGATAAAATGTCCTTTCAGATATATATATCAGTGCAGACATCCTGTGCATAAATACCTTTAGTTTCCGTACTTGAAAGAACATCGCTATTTCAACTTATTTTTTCTATCCTAATCGGCTCACGCAGTCATGATGTAATATGATGCAACCGCCATAGGTGCCCCTTAACCCACTTTTCCAACGGACTGACAAATTCAGATTTTGCATCAATCTTGCATTGATGATAAGCGGAGTTCAGTAATGGAAACTCGCGCTTCCTGACCAGCTAACCTGCTATTAAATAACAGATATGTGTCGATCATCATATTTTCACGTACTTTATTCTTTTGTGATATACATTAATATTTTACTTTTTATTACACCTATATATATATATATATATATATATATATATATATATATAGGTGTAAATATCTGTAATAATAATAATCATAATAACAAAACGTTATATTTTCAATTTCCATCTCAGACGTTCGGGACTTTACCTGTTGTCTTCCTCCGCGAGAGAGCAAGCTGACAAAGTGCATATAAATTCAGGTTGGTATTTTCCTAGCTCTGAAGACATTTGCAGTCTTCGAAAATGAGTTACAAAGCTTCAATGTTCGAAAAAATGGGTTCAAAATGATTACGCCTACCGTTAACCCGCTCATAACAGCGAGATGTATGCTAGAGAGATTATCTGTTGTCGAATACTCTAACAAGCATAGTTTACAGGCATCAGTCAACTGAGCAGAGTTCGATCAAGTGAAACCCATATTTTCCATCAGGTAGCTCCAAATTTCTAACATGCAAAGTTTGAAACCCTAGCTGAAGACCTCGGCTAGCGTTTTCTCTTAAATTCAAATGCTGCAATTGGGAATGTGCCCCTAAGTAAAAACGGACCGTTGCAAGATGATTGTTCCAGGATGGCCAACTGGCTGTCAACTTATATAGTTGAAAACAATCGACATACTAAGCTAAAGATGCCCACAACTTAAGTTGCGACGTGATCCTATGTTAGAATAACTTATATTAACATTAATTAAATTGTTACTGATGTTTGTGTTAATCTGGATAGCCCGGGTAGAGGCTAACAACATGCCACACAAATACCACGAAGCCTAGGTAAACAACGCGCGTATGCTCAGGCCTTACAGGGTGATATCGGTGTGACTTTCTCCCAATGCGGTAGCTATCAGGCACGCAAAAAATAAAGTGGCGTGACGTCCAAAGCAATCGAATGTATCCATAATTTTTTGTACTGTTTAAGAACGTGCATGCTTTTCATTGCCGCAGAAGTTCACTACAATTTCTGTGTATTTAGATCGTTATAGTTTGCTTGTGGTTTATATTCGTACTTGAATATATAACGTCCACATAGCTGTTGCTAATTCATGTTCCACAATGCATTAGCCTTTAACCATTCATAATATGGCATAAGCGGATCCGAGTGATTAGAAAATATAGAGAGAAAACCATTAACGAATGCGTCCAACCGATAAAAAACAGCATCGTGTAAGGTGAGTGTCGCGAACAGAGGTGCTCGAAGCGGAACTCCGTTGCCAAGCGGTCCGACCTCTATCCCGTCATCGGACGTATTTACTATAAAGATGTTCAAAAGTCGCGTTTGTTAATTCACCGGAAACCAGCGTACTCGAAACGCAATTTGCGATACTTGAGTCAACAAAAAAACCCGCCTGGAGCGTAATGTTCAGTCTCTACCGCCAGCCAAAGGGTAACCAGGTGTGAGAATGACGTCGCTTCGAAAAGAAATCGAGTTCGGTGGCAGTGTTGAATAGATTTGGGCGTCAGATGATAATAGTACTTGCTATGCACATCAGAGACATCTGTTACTAAGAGATACTCGCCAAAAATACAACAGGGAATGCAGTACGCTATCTCGACTACCTCAAGAGACTCGTGGACCGTTAGTGCAACGATCGAAAGCATGTAGCCTGACTTCTTGCTGACAACGCCAATACTATAACTCGATGATTTCCTGGAGCGAGCAAGGGAACGTTCAACGTTGATTTCAATCCGCTTATTCTCTCCATCTAAGCCCGTGTACGTACGGGAGCTTATTATGTCCTAAACAAGGCGGGCAAACATATCCCAGGATCGATTTACTTCGAAAAGTCATAAATAGGGGAATTGCATGTGCAAACGTGAATGGCAGGTATATATGGTCGCCTGGAAGCTGCTAAAACGTTAGAAAAAATACCTGTAGCACATACTGAAAAACATCGTCCTAGCTCGATTAGTTTAAAAAATATTCAGCCTTAAAGCCCGGCAGATTCTCTTGTTAAAATGAAAGTGAGGAGTACATTTCAGATGACCTTCCATAGTTGGTAAGTAAACTACAGGCTACCAAAGCACTTTTCTATCATGAAACTATTGTTTCGTTCATTGTCGTACCGTGTTTATCCAAACCGTGGCCCTAAAATAGTTAAGCCTAATCATAATGACTGATATAGCTTAGACTTGGCAGCAGGAAGAATGGAGATATGATTAGAAGGGAAAATACTGCTGTCTAGGGAGTTAATCTTAGTGTCAAATAATCTAAATTTTGCGTAATTTTTTTAGATTTTCTAAGTGGACGGTCCTTAGCTTGATTTGAATTTTTGGCCTCTTCACATGTTTTGGTGAGGCCAAAGGAGAACCGTAGTATTACTCGAAGGTAATCAGTGTTGCAGCTGGCCTTGGTCACTTGCTCCGTTGCACCGACAGGGCATTAGTTCTGGATGCGTTTCCCTTTACCCAGATAAAATAAGCCACACTTGCACGTAAATAGTTTATTCATATCATTTAAAACCTAAGGCGTCACGAACGTAGTTGTCTTTACGAAAGCTGTACCCGTTCCACGACATGTGTTACGAAACAAATAAAAACACACATACACTCGGCCATTTGGCACAGTGTCAACAAAACTTTAATAAATTTGATTGTAAGCAAAGGTCTTGAAGCTACATCTATCAATTTTAGATGATACGAACAGGTGTCTTTGAGATAGCCGGTGTTAAATCAACACAGGATACATTCTAACTCGTTTAATAACAGCAAATTGCTAAGAAGCAAAGATCCTCTCTGCAACAAATGAGGCAAACCAAAGATGACATACAGTCAGCCAGATTCTAAAAAGTCACATCTGCCTTTAGTGCAGCTTCTTGTCTGCATGCTTGTAAACATAACAGAAGCTGGAATTTATAAATACATTTGACAACAAAGGTTTTCTTTGCGCAAAACAAAAAAAACAAAGACAATTATAATATATGAATGAATTAACCTAAAGAGACGAATATCCTCTTTAGTGACTGATAGGAAATCAAACAACGAATGCGATAAAGCTCAGTCACACTGTATATTAGTATATGAAGTTGTCCAGAGTCGTACAAGCTAGGGTGCCGTCAGATGAAAGCTGAGTGCGGAGCCACTACTCTGTAGTCAGCTACCATTGAAATTTGCTTACTGTCATGGAAAGAAGCCAGTTATTAGAAAGTTAACCGAAAAACCTAAGATAAACAGGAGAAAAATCAGATACAAAATCGTGTCCTGTAACAACTACTCACAGCTTTGGAAAGGCAAAATTTAAAAAATTAGATAAAGATGCCTAGGTATTTGCCACATAACAAGAACTGGCTTCAGGTGACCTCAATTAGATTACTTCAGCAATATCGGTTTCTTTATATTACTCATTTGTGCTGCCGAGATCATATTCGCTGCAGACTCATATTTTACTTTCCAAGGGTCAACCCGTTATTCTCGGTATGTAAGCCTGATGGAACGTTGGTTTGGCATCTGCATGTAACTTCTAAGGGTAAATACAGTATACATGCTTATGAATAGTTGTCATATATACTTGTCTTTGTTTAACTGTAAAAATGTATTGGGCATCCCAACGATAGATCTGCTACTTGTATCATACTTTGGCTGCCTTCTGCATCAAAGACGACAACAAATTTATGCGCGACAGCAGCGGTTCAAAGAAATTGTTCCGGTTCAGTGTTAAAAGCCTTAATCTTTTATCGTTCTAAATTATAATATACAATGTTTAAGATCATGGCGTTCGCCTGAGAACGAGGATAGCGTGAACTCAATCATACGAAGTGCCTGTTTTTTTTCATTCCTCTCTCGTTATTACTGCGCTAAGCTGCACTTAGAATAACATGCAGTTCTTGCTGAAGGGAAAAGACGCTGCTTCCGCTAGATTTCGTATCTGTCCGCAAGGTCACTTCTCTCTATGTCTCTTGAGCAATTGTTCGGAGTTCCGTCCTTCTATCTGCAAAGCGATTTACATAAGGCGGGGTTATAAGGGGACACTTTTTAAGCATGACAAGCGCTTTTGAGCCGAGCAAACTAAGTGGCTCTTTTTAGAAGGACCACTTTTGATCACCGTCGCCGCCCTTATATACAGCATTCCCTAACCTAGCGATGGCGAGTACAACATGGGCGGCAGAAACAGGGCCAGCAAGAAAGGGCGATTTAAAATGGGCTCGGAAAGAACATCAAAAAATTGCAGGCTTCCCACCATTATTTCAAGCTTCGACTGTGCTCGCAACTGCGCAGTCGGTAACCCGCTTTCACGCGGAAGTATATGGACCTCGTTGCAACATAACAACGGTTAAGACTAGGAACGGAAAAAATAAATTAAATGAAAAAGGTCGCCCGAGTTCGTCCTAATATCCTATATTTAACATAATCAAATGGATACTGTTTTATAAACACTAAATTTCTTTTATAATTTAAGAATAATACGTACTACCTATAAAAGTAAGTGAGATAAAAACATCAGCTCTTTCTCAAGCGATTGGA
Organism: Varroa jacobsoni; assembly: GCF_002532875.2. Classification (NCBI taxonomy): domain Eukaryota; kingdom Metazoa; phylum Arthropoda; class Arachnida; order Mesostigmata; family Varroidae; genus Varroa; species Varroa jacobsoni. The sequence goes on from NW_019213783.1 coordinate 619,879, forward strand.
AAAATTCGTCCCTTACTTTGCGTCAACCGAATATACGTCTTTCGTTTGATCTGTCCGCTGTGTATATACACAATGATATATGCTATTCAGTGGATTTTGATCACCCACTCTGGACACAATGAATGGCATTCGGTCAGTGTAAATATTGGCTCGATCCCAAGGTAACATTATTGTTTAGTTGACTATAGTTGTTGCAGAAAGGCTAACTTTCCTCTGATAAAGTAATCTTCGTCATCTTTTTTTATTGCGTGGACGACGTACAGTTTCATAGGCAAACGAAAAAAGTCTTTATGGTTCCCTTTTATCTTCAATAAATTGTAGTCCAGGTCGTGCTGTATAAAAGTCCGCCTATAACTTAGAAAAAAATAACTTTGCTCAGAGTGAGACCGGGTTTTTTGAATTATCAAAACGACATGTAGTCGGATGTAGTCATAAAACAGGCACACGACGCGTAGTGTTTGGGGAATTTATACAGAAAACGTCCAAAAACCAGTTTAACGGCTCATAATTTTTTCGTTGTTCTTTTTCATTCACGCTGCAATTTATTGGACATTATCTAAGTTACTTTTCGAACAAAAAAAACGTTCACGTTAGAATACTACTGGATTAACTAAAATGTAGCAAAACGTGTTAATTGAAATCAATCAATGCAATCGTTTAATATATTCATAAACATTCGCGTGCCAGAAAACCAAGAACATCTACGAGCTTTATCATCAAGCATCAAAGAGTAGTTGAAACTATCCCAAAAATCTGTTATACTATTATGTCATAGGCTTGACATTGGCAAACGCTCCGAACGGAGAAGCTTCATTATAACGATGGCGGCGGTACTCGTCACTACTGAAAATGATGACAGCAACAATTTTGCCAATGGTTTTTTTACGGGGGGCACAATGTATGGGGGAGCGACGAAGCTACATTTCAATTAAATGGCACAATTAATTGATACATTGACGTTTACCGAGCAAGTGTAAATCAATACGTTACAGTTTATCGGGAGTTAGGGCCATTTCGAAGAAATAGTTTCTGTTTTGACAATACACCGGTGTGAATAAGTTGAATTTACTGCATAACTACGTTCTATTACGCATTCGGAGGACTTTGACTTTTGAAAATGGCGAGTCTTGGTTCCAACAGAACAGAGCACCTACCACCTATCGTGTTGCAGAAAGAAGCTTTCTTGATGAGAATCCTTCAAACAGATGAGTTGGATAATGGAATTCTATAGAACACCATGCCCGTTCTCTCTCTCTCTCTCTCTCTCTAGGGGTTACATATCAATAGCTTTTTTCCTCAGGGAATGTCTACCCCGAAGGATTTGAGAACGGCAGCTAAGTAAGAGGGCGCAACAATAATGTGGGTTGACTTTTAAATAATAGCCCATTATCAGGGCTGTATTGAGAAAACGGAGACTCTTAGCATTTGTGGTGGGGAAAAGTTATACGTGTTATGCAACGAAGATATTAATTGTGCGTAAATAACAATTGAAGATATTACCGTTCAAACTGTGCATACATTGTTTTGGAGAACAGCCTGAATACTCATCTCGTTGACTGTCCGATGAGCTGAGCCTATTTCATGAGACTATGGAAAGTGTTTACGTGGAGGCTTGTTCTAATCTAACCATTCTTTCTACTCCTAAAAGTTGTCGTGAAACATCTTTTCATTTTGTTTCCGATACAGATAGTGGGCAGAAACAACAGCTATTGCATGCGAGCACTATTGTGCATATGCTAAACTCAGTAGAAATGAGACTTTTTTTAAATTCATGTGAGAACCGCCGCTACTGTCTTTAAGGTTTCGCCTTGCCCATGCAGAGCCGTATGACCCTCAGCCGTGCAAGAAGACCTTGAGTTCCCTAGGCAAAGAGATACACTATGATCGGAATATTTCGTCCACTCGTCGTTTCTACTTTACGCACAGATCTTCGACCCTGAAACGCTCATATCCATTCCAGTAAATCGAATATCGCTTATCTTATTTGAGTTTTGCACATACCCCTCGTTATCTCAGCTGTACCTTTTCCCAGCGGCGGGTAACAGTGAAGAGCGCAGGTAATTTTTGGGTTGTAAATGTGATTTGATTACATAGTGAATTACCGCTAACCCAGATCGAGTATACACAATACAACAAGTAAAGCATAGTTAGAGGAAGAAGTATAAATAAGATCGCTGAATTTAGGTCGACAGGCCTGAGCTTATGGACTAGAAGTAGGTCGTAGGCCAGCTTATAGCTGATGGACCGTTTCTTATTTATTAAGCGCTAATGATGATTGGGTTTATGAATGATCAAATGTCGTTAATGCGTTTTATACGACCAAGAGATGGGTCGGGGTGTAACATAAGAATCCTGCCTTGAGACAGGTGAACTGCGGGTACTATATAACACAGAAATGCTGACAAATCAATCGAAAGCGTTATTTCATTAAACTTTGATTTAGGACAGATCGTTTCATTAACGCAGTAACCTTCTGGTGTGTTAGTGTTTACCGACGATTGATGCTCCTTTCTATTTACTTACTTGATTTTAAGTAATTGATATCAGCGCGTTACATAATCTTTAGACGTTCCGACCTGCGGTTTATTTAAAACGGCCCCGATTGCACAAGCCGCACCAATGGAGACTCGGGTGTATTCGAACAGAATCGAATTGAATCCGATGCAGACAAATCTTAGCAGTAAAACAGGACCTTCCCAATAGAAATCTTCAAATATTCCATATCGATAGTGAAGCATACCCTGCCGATTAAATAACAGGACGATCCGTTCACTGTCTATTTCGTTCGACGATGTAGTCATTATAACACACTCTTTACGAGCAGCATAAAGAGTTCAGCACTCACGAGCCAATTATTATTTGATTGATGTTCTACTATTTACTCGATCCACCCCCTAATTTCCTCTCCCCGGACAACGGTTATCGCAAATGTGTTGCCTTCCTAAGCTCGCTCTGTCTCGAGTGGCCCCCTACCTCTGTCTTTCCTCACATCAACGATTCTCATTCGCTGGCTAGATTGTCTGATGCGTACAATGTAACGGACGTATCTTCTAGGCAACACAGGTCGAGCTTAATTTTCGCTTTACAGAATAGCATAACGCAAATGAGCATTCCACCTTGGCTACCCTGTGGAGATAAAAAATGTAATACCAGCCTAGGCAACAAGGCTGCAGACTACATAAATACTGAACAAACTGGGTACAACATCCGAATTACGACAGATACGAGTAACATGTAGGGCTAAGGCCGCCCTCATAACAGCACATATCTTACCTAACTGCCACACACACACATATGTGGTACACACACACATAAAAACACGGCATGGCCTGACTGCTGCGAGGATCCAGTGTTCGATGACCGAAGTAGTTCGCCGTAACTCATGGGCACTCATCCTATATGTTCTCTAAAGAATTGCGTATTTCTATAGCGATATGGTCGTGTTGGCTCAGTAAATTTCTAGAAACCTCACGTAAATCATCTTCGCTTACGCCTATTGAGTAGTAAGGTAAGCTATTTTTCTAACTAATTTCCATAACCTCGAAAGCTGCAGTATGAATATGTAGTTTATCAATCAACTGGCTGCGGCATTGCTAAACCCTGCTATGAGTTGTATCAAACACTGCCGAAATAGATTGCAGCGTTGTGTGGCAAACCGTCACGATGATCGAAGCACGTGAGTGACAACAAAGCTCAGCTATAACAACCGAGTACAGTAAGAAAAGCCCTTTTTTGCGTCTTCACTTATATGCGCCCCAACAAAGTAAATAATGAATTAACTACATAAGATCGGCATCGACATTGAAGATGCACTGTTTCATATGCTTCTAGTTTCATGTTTGTCAATGTTGAGCTAATAGATACCCAACGTCGCAACAATAGAAAACGTAAATCTCATCTATTTATTTACAACTAAGTTGACGCTACGTTACTAGCAAACGGTCTGCATCAGACTCGTGCAGTTGCAGGCAAACCGAGAATTTCTATACATTTCAGCGCTGAAACGCGTTACTCATTTTGCGATATTGTGCACCCCAACATAGGTGCCGTTTGTGCTGTTATCTCCTTTTGCCCTAGACACTTGAAACGTGACTCCAAAATGCCCAAGGGACTCGGGCTTGTTTGACACAGAAAATGAAGTATGTTGTTACGGTTCAACAAAATGGCGTTGTTCTTTGCAATTCTAAAATTGTATGTTTACTCTTTGTCTAACTAATATCTGACCTCACAGTTGATAATTTCAACTAAATCAATGATTACTAGTAACCTAATGAAGTATAATAAAGCGCGAAAGTAATTTACTCTGAGCATTGGCTCAAGTGGATAGTTGCACAAATGGCTGAACATACAAAACATGTGAAATATGTTGGAACGTCCAAAACAAACAAACAAACCACTTATTATCAACCGTTTTGCTTTGCGCTGGATAGTTTTTTGCACGATCTGTCTTGGAGAAGTCCTTTATCGTCTCAGCGTCGAGACGATGCAACCGAGACACGATAGCCAGACTAGGGTTAGCTGGTCGCTGTTTAGTTCTATCGCTGTCCTATTTGCTTCCTGCTACATTCGTTAGTTTCAATAAGCTCGGAGTTGTTTTTCCATGTGCGCGTAGCCCAGATGATAGCCAACACGAACAAAAATATTACGAGAGGACGAAAATGAGGAAAAGAAACAGATTTGAAGAAGAGGGAAAATACGATGCTGTAGAGAACGCAAGTCTCGCACAGCAGCATATCTCTCTCCCTCTCTCTCTCTCTCTCTCTCTCTCTATTTCGTTCCTGCGCCGGGAGTGACAAGGGTGGATGAATAAGACCGGAGTTGTGCAAGTTTTAAAGGAGTGAGGATTTGTATAAGGGATAGTGTGTTAGCAACATGATGAATATTGACTTTTTTTTTTCTATCTTCGTGGCTGTTTTCTGCTTTGTCTCGCTTGTTAAACTTGCTACAGCGAATCCTTCGTCCTCTACTGCACGGTCAATAACAAGCACACTCATAGGGCGAGCACGTCGATGTAAAACTTGAAACCACCATAAGCTCTCAGTTTAATCATGACTGAGACTACCTGCTATCAATTCGAAAACTTAGCGGCAATCTGAAGAAGATTTTGCTTATGAAAAATGCTAACATTAGAAATTCTATTCGAAAAATTCTCCCGCTCGGCATAACTCAAAGGTATTCAGAATACACATCAGAAAAAGGCAATTTTCATTTTTTTAAATTTTCTCATCTCGAACTTTTGATCTATCTCTCTGTGTTGAAATTTGCTCGCTGTATGTAGGGGTTTTTATACGTCAACGTTTATTTTACTTCTGTTACTGCCCATAGCATAATCGATTGCCCAGACGGCACGTCATTTCCGGTAGACATTCTGATAGCCGAGAGGGGGTGCGGAACATTGGCCTGCTCGTTTCGAATTTTTTAAAGCGAAGTAAAGATAACTTATCCGCAGCTGTTGCTCCGTATATGACCATCGAAGAAGTGTGCGTCTAATAATGCGTCATATAAACGAATCAAACCGTAATCGTGTATGTTAGCAAGGAAAATAGTTCAATGCACCATTATGATGAGAGCAGCCCATAAGGGCCATAGATGGAGTGACCACGTTCGTAGTTCGATTGAAAATCTCAGCCTTGTATCTAAGGCCTGTTGTGAAATACTGATCCAGGATTACGCTAAATATTTACTCATGACGTTGGTACAATTCCTTTTCCTGTACTGTGTGTAGTAGGTCGTAATTTACCTGTGAAAAAAATCCTATTTTATAGCTGATATTATAGACCCGCTTACGCCGTAATACATAAGCGTTTCGCTCTGGCTTACAGTGATGACGAGCAAGCACTATTGTACTTGGCATAGCCGCCAGATTTATAGTCGAACTAGGCAGGAAGCTTGACGCTTAATATTATACTGTCAAGCGTTCGTTTTAAATAGGCGGTTTGATAACAAACAGAAGAACAAAGCACAGAATATCGAGTAGGACCTAACTAGAGAGATGAGATGTTCTCAATCAAAGTTTAAGTATGTAAATAATCGGCTAGTTCATTATTCGATTGAGCCATAAGGCTCAATTGCAAATAGTCGGTCTGCGCAGGTAATCGATTGCTCTACTTCTGGAAAAAATAAACGCATGAATAGGTTGATTACAACGATATAGCCATGTGTGATTATAAATATTATAATGCAATGCTTGATGTCCTTCTGTCCTATATCGCCTCACCATCACTCTGATCATCTGTATGATATGAGGGTCCACTGGCCAACTAACGCAGGGCCATTGCTTCAACTAGACTAACTTTCTCCTCGTCGATTTCGATCCGAACTTATTCATTTGACTTTTGTATCTTGCTATCTGGCGGGTGAATTAGCAATAATAAGTATTACTGAAGCTCACGGAATCTCTGAGATATAAAGAAGACACACTTAGGCCGATGGCTTTAGCATTCTATTTGAGACATTTTCAGTGTGTGTGTGTGCCCTAAATAATCTTTCGAAATGCGCGTCTGGTGAACTGAAATAAATTGAATCTTACCGCAGGCAAGAAACACGTGAACTCCTCCTCCTCATAATAGATAGGAAAAAACTATTGCACGCTCTACTGTATGTCCTTACCAATAGTTCTCTAGCAACTAAGACGACTATAATCTATCGCTTTCCTTTGTACTAAAGTGAAATTAATGCTTTTTGAAGAATAGTTACTTATTTCTGACAACGGCCTTTATATCAGCCCAACATTCGGCCAGGCCTATCGCGCTTATCATTCACAGGCATTTCCTTTGTATCCTCGAGGTGTTTCCACTGTTTCATCTCCCTCGTTGAACTAAGGCAACGACAAAGTTACTTTCTTCACAAAATAGTGAATTATGGTTGTGTTCGGGCGGAGGCACGATTGTTAAATTCCCTCAGCCGCAAACAATGAGCAGCGATGACCGTACTGCATTTGATTGTTACTGTATGTACGCCAATGCATGGGCCTAGGCTCAGACAAAACTGCAAACGGCATGTTCCGGAGAGGTAAAATTTAGAATGGACGAGGAAGAAGCGGAGAAACGAGATCCTGGCACGCACACAATTATGGATTTATTGCCATTGTCGTTACAGAAGAGAAGGCGGGGGGTATGCCCACTGCACTGCACTGTACCAAAAGAATGGGTGTTGTGGCCCCAAACCAGCCACGAGAAGGACTGCGAAGTTGGCTCGGAGAATCACCTGAATATACAGCAGAGACTCGGTGCTGTTGTTAACGCAAATGCAGGCAGTACAGATGCCTGTTAGAGAAGAGATGATTCAATGAGGATTGGGGTACCATCAATGCTCTATTGCGATGTCACTACCGTACGCACGATGACGCTCTCACACCAACCGCAATCATTGTTGTTATTCTGCTCGTATTGTTGTTGTTGACGATGATGATTTTGATGATAATACTCCCATTGTCGCCATCGTCACCCTCGGCTACTTCCGCTTCCGTTTGCATGCAAATGAGGCGGTAATCAGCGTTGGCGATTTGCCTTTATTATCTATTCACACGATGTCGACAACTCATCCGATAGCGTCAAGTTTTAAAAAAACCGCGCTATTGGTACGGCCACATTAGCACAAGGTTAAATTAAGCGCCTGACTTACATGAAAAAAAAAACGCTAGGATGGAATAAAACTAGTAGAAACGGTAGTCAATTTCGTAATTTATAAATAACTGATATTCTTGAGCGGTACTACAACATAATGATCATGTTATATTTGCGCAGGCAAACGATACTATATACTAACACTACGAAATTATGCCAATCTAGTCTCCGCCTTGTAAACCATGTTCGATGATGCCGCATAAATTCACTAGTGGCCTACAATTGAAGAAGCCTCTTCGAGCACATCAAAGCGGTACGCCATCACCAGGCAGAGATGTAGTCGATGTAGTGAGACACTCATCCCATCAGGGTAGGTCTCTAACCATTCAGGTCTGGAGGAACTTGAACCGACTGTATCATTACTAATGGTTAGGGCTGTGGTCGCCAGATTTTTTCGCTGGTTAGTTTGAGGTCTCTTCCTGATTCATGCAGGCATCACAGGTGACCGAAGTGCACGCCTGAAATTGCCATACTCCGCTGCATGGGCATTATTAAACGTATTGTAGTTCTTCTTTATGCACGTGGTTTTTTCTCCACAATGACGGCACAGCAATGGTGGACATGTTATATTCTTAGAGATAAGGATAGATGGCAACGACAACGGATGCGCCACGTACACAAAGGGGCATATAAATATAGATATATCATAGATGCTGTTATTTGTTTACCCTATCTGCGGTAGCGCCCCGCGCAGTGTTCGCCCTGTGTGAACGAAGCAGCGATGCAAAGACAAGTCAAATAACGTTGCCAAACATTCGCGAGGATTGTCTTGGTCTGTGTACACCGTCGGCGTTCGATATGTGGCGTTAGGCGAAAGGGAGCCGAAAGGAACAAAATCGCAATGGTTCAGCTCGGGCCGGTAGAATGGAAACAAACGAAGATCATCGCAGCCAATGGGGGTTCTTATCTAGGCGATGGTGCGGCGAGGCGAAGACTTCTATTCCCCCTTAGATTCGATGTCCCGTTGTTGTGCTCTTACTCTTACGCCCCGCCGCCCCATTTTTGTAGCTCTCTGCGCTCCTCCCAGGATTCCTTGTGCTCGAGTCGGATTGGTGTTGCCTGTTTGAGTACAAAGCAAATTCAGTGTCTGCAATCTGCTAGAAAGTAATCGGACCTGGAAGGCAAATATTCCGGATTACTCATTTCATCCAATATACCGAATTAGAAAAGGGCTGAGGTTCTATCATAGAGTATGATTAAAGAATGCGATTATATTATATTGACTCTATTACGTTCGTAACGTTGACTACAAATAGAGATGAAATTGTTTATGGGAAGTATTCCCTGAATTCGTATCTGCAACCATTGCACAGTAAGGCTTTATCTACATGTATTTGTATACGCATAGTATCGTTTATCAATAAATCTATAAATTGGTGGCCATATATTAGTCAGACCACGATATTACTGAAGTATATAGAGTCTATGGACCAACTGGCAGTTTTGTCTGCAAGTAAAATTTGTCGTTCAGAAACATTAAAATCTAATACGATTGTAGTATCATTTATAAGATTTGTTTTTTAACACCGTTTCACTTTGGTTGTGATGATGTATGAGTCAGTACGTTGATTGGGTTTGTTTCCTCCGCTCTCTTTGAGCCGGTGGATCTATTTCCTGACACTTCGTAAACTAATTCAAGCAGCTTTTGAGATTCTGTTAATTCTATGTATGTACATATATAGAATATATATATAGTAGTATATATATATAATACGACTTTCATTTTCCAGTAATTGTAATAAATAATAATTCATCAGCACAAAAGTAACGGGAATATGGTGGGTGCTGTAGACGCGTTTATAGAACGTTGTGTATTATTACCTTTGCCACTTGTACACATAGGAGCTTTTTTCAGTCTCAGCAGGCGCGAATTACGCTTTAGTTCAGGTCGAGATCGGGGTTAGTTTTGGATATTCACGAAATTACACATTTTTGTCAGCGTCTTCATAGAAATACCATTTTTTGTCACTTGTTATTCTATGTAACGACCTGTCATGACGACTGCGTACTACTGGGTGCCGAGCGACACGTTAAGGGGCAATAGAAAGCGTTTTCTTTTTTTTGCCTGTCACTCAGTTCACAAAAAAAAAAAGCCGTACTTCTAATTATTGTCGTCTTTGCTTTTTTATTTTTCGGGTACAAAATCCCATTGTCCAATTCTACGAAACAGTTTTAAACAGTTTTGTGTCATCGTCGCGTATATAAGACAAACAGCCCGGGCTACTTGACCCGGGATCCGGGAAAGGGTGAAACCAAGTAGGTGTTCAAATTGCAACTTTGATTACCTAAATTCACAGCCTGACGTTGCTATCGATTTGTCTTTCCATAGTATAATTTTACACTGCGCTTATAAAGACAATCGAGCGTTTTAGAGTGCTATACAGAAATAAGGAAACAACGAAAAGAGGGAAAGGAAAAGAAAACTTTTGAGAAAAGATGAACGCTACTCTTTGACCGATCTCATATATCTAATGTAGCAAAATATGGTTGAAACAAATGGCAACGCACCCCCACCCCCGTTAGTTAATGTTACCCAATGTTTCTAGTTTCACGTTTGACATGAACCCTGGCATGAAACGAGGTGTGCCTACGTCTGGTTTCCAACATGGATCGCCTCACGTGTGCATGAGTTTAATAAGCGAGCACGATACCTTTGCACCGTTAAAGGGTAGGTTGTTATCCTATTGTGTATTACGGCGGAGCACGCGTTGTACACAATGCATGATAAAGAATCAGGAATTCTTCTAGCTTTTCCACGGCAATCTTCGATTTAGTAGCCATGAAGAAGATACGACGCAAATACCACCGGACCGAAAGCCAGCTTTATGTCGTTCTTCAGAGTGGTTTTGGGTAAGGAAAAAGGTAACAATTCCATCCATTACCAGAGAGAAAATCGCCTTTCTGTTTATTTGCATAAGGGGGATATTGGGCCTGATGGAATACACTGGATAATAATTATAAATCAGTTGATTACGATACTTACAGGAGCCACATACGTATAATACGTTACGGTCGTGGTTATCCAGAAATACGTAAAGCGAATTCATTATATGTTCTATACGGATCGCTCAATACCCGTGTTTATCGTTTATATGATACGATATGTGAAAGCTTTTTTCACTGCTATATCTTGCCAAATTGAATTTCTCCAAAATAATTGGTTAAAAACGCCTATCTAATTAACTGTTCTAGCATAGGTAGCATTGCCAATACCATGTCCACTACCTGCTATCGTTATTTGCGTTTATGCGAAAACACCTACTATGTAAGGCCTTAGCGATAAAGGTGGGCGTAGATTATTAGGAATCAACGTAGACTTCCCAATCCAGTAAACATTTGATGCATTGTACGCGGAGCCGATGTTGCAGTGCAGTAACTGAGATTACAGTTGTACCTATTTACAAAAGTCAGCTGCTCGTGACCTTTTTGGCGACCGCCACGGGCCTTAGCTCCGGTCTCTCCGGCTCGGTTCCTGTGCTAGGACGCTACGCGGTCGATAAGAAACAGATCGTGGTTGTCATTTCCGGTGAGTGGCGATTGACTGCGCGTATATATCAGAGTTCCTTTGCGACACGCGATTCTAACTGAAAAGATATTTCCATTTGTTTGTAGCTCTATAGACAAGGTTTTTCCTTTCTGTTCGTATCCCAAACACACCACAGACCCGAACTGTTTTCGATTATTTCTTCGCAGAAATAATCAGTTGATGAAGGCCTGTGTCGTGGAGATTTTGCCAAAACGGCGGTTAAACTGAGGTCGAATTGATTTTAGAATATATGAGCTCTGCGCTTTTGTATATATATATATGGGCATTGTCTCGCCTTTACGTCTGATAGGGTCTGTATCGATCCCGTTGACGCTGACGAACTTCTGTTTCAAATTGGAGGGATTCTTATGTTTGGAGTTTTATGCCCGGGTATCGCTAGACATTCCATCAAACTGCTGGTCCCAGCACAAGGCGAACTCCGCCTATGCCCGGGTTCGAACCTAGATCACAACGTGTCCCTAACATTAGTACGCAGATACGTTACTCACTAAGCTGTCGCGTGGAGGGTAAACGGTGGGAATGTTAAACTAGACGACGCAGGTGATCACACCCGAGATTGTTGAAGCTGTCCTCTAATGACGAAAGGTTCATGTGTGCTAGTGCTGAAAGCATTCGACGTCGAGTGTCTAGCGTCGAACTAAGACCCATTATATCATTTATATAATATATAAAGATACAGATATTCCAATGTTGATTTTGAATTAGAACATATAGGGGTAGTTATATTTTATGGCTCAATCGACCCGTTACAAGACCCGACACGTGTTGTGTCTGTGTTATTTGGTAAAGTCCTTATGGCAACAGATTTCGTTTTTATATAGAGTTAAAACACACCCGGTTTTTGTCTTCTAGCAGTCTAGGACTTTGACGTCGATCGCGCAAAAAAAGAAAATGGCGGTCCAAGAGCAGTGTCTTTGCTACCATTGGCCTCTTATGACATATACAAAACATTAGTCTTGCGACTTGCAGAAAAGCGGATTTATAAACCGCGATAAGTAAGGTTCATTTATTTAATTGGTAGACGCTTTATTATTGTACTGCTAAGTTGGACATTCGTGGACTAACACCGCTTTCCCCTGCCTGCTGGTTTAGATAAAAGCGTTAAACGTTTGGGCATATCGAACCTTCGTTCGAAACGCTTATTTCAAAATTCTAGTCGAAACTAGAAGCTTAGCAAGAAGGACATCTTCCCAAACAACCACAAGGCTTTTTTTAGGGTGTTTATTGCAACGGGAGTGTTTTATTCAGAGTCTAAGCTCCCACTATGAATACGGTCACCACATTCTCCCCTGGCAAGGACAAAAACAAAGGGTTTGCCTTTTCTATCATTCATGCAGGCTTGCGGTCAAAAAAATGCACTCGGGGACTTGACGGGAAAAGTAGAAAGACCAGAGAGACGGACAGAAAGCGGTAAAAGTGGCCGCATTTCAATAAACTGAAAAACAAGGGAACTGCCCTATACCCAAAGGAGCGTTTTCTGGACTGAGCAACGAAGCTTCTGCGATAGCTGTGAAGGCTAAGTCCTAGTGAACCGGAAAAGTGATTGTCGGGAGAGGTTGCCTCGGGGCGGGATGTGCATTGGGTGGCGTGATACGTGAAAAAGACAGCGAATGGCTTTACAACTATAATAGAGATTATCCGAACTAAGAACCCCTTTCGTTTATTTGAAAGAAAACTAAAACATATATATGTATGAATTTAAGTTCATAGTAGATCAGCGAAAAATCGCCTAATAGACGTGGACCCAAGACGAGTAGTACCTTGAGCACCTCGAAATAACCTAGTAACGGTGACTGTGATGAAAAGACATTATTAAAGGTGTTCTGGCTCATCCGACCTCTTGTACCTCATAGCTTAGTAGCTATGCACTTCATTTAATCGGCAATAATTGGCAGTAAATTCGAATTGGTTACATCCCTCCCTTATTGAATGCTAGTTAAATGCAAATTATGAAAATTTAAGCAAGTATCCGGTTGTGGTTAAGAACAAGCAAGCGCATCGTATCCTACTGCGCAACAGAGCAACCAAAAATTGCTATCTTAAAACATACGTAACGAATGTAGGGTTTTGCGATAAGGGCTTGATACACCGCGAAGGATCCTACAATAGGACGCACGGGAATAGCGCAACAGGGTCATCTATCATAATATGCAAACGCTTTACAATGACGCTGACGTTGCAAGCGCATTTTTGGCATGTCACACGTATAACGAACGCTTTACCTACGATGGCGGTCCCATCGATAGAAAAAGCAAAATGGGGCTGGAGGAAAATAAAAGTCTAGAAAAGAGTTCTCGGTTTAGCTTGCGTTGGTGTGCGATCAGCAACCCTACTGTTCGTCTCGAACCGATTGACCAAACGGAAGATTAGACAGGATATTACCGTTTACAATGCAGCAGCGTCGAAAACGTCAACTAGATAGATGGATAAAATAGATTAGCAGTATGTGTAGGTAAGCTCAAATACATATACAGTATTCATTTAAAGATAAATCTTATTTGTGTTGACGTGGAATTTCTATGGGCATAGCAGATCGAAACATTAGCGCTAAACAGAGAGAAAAATACTTCCATCTCAATTTGTTTATGGGTCTGTCGCTACCGCTGTTACGGTAGCACTGTTGTTTAACCTATTTTACCAAAATATATATTGGTGCTATTAGGCTGAATCTATTGATCGTTTTATTTAATAAGCGTAATTGTTTATGTGTCTGTATCCTGAGTCGTTACTCGATAACTCAATGGAACATCCTAAAATTGCGTCCTTTAAAATGGTGGGTGATATTTCAAAGACCTGAATGCGCATATGTTATGTTTTTCTAAAGTTTTCATATATCATTGACTACGGGTGGGTTATATTAGCATCGTGGAATACAATGTTTGCGCATACCCAAATGCTATCCGTATAGGTTGCTATCCATAATCAAAAATCTACTACTCAACCGGCAATTTTTCGTTGTTTTACGTATTTTATTCTGTTCCACATTAAGGCGAGCACAGTACATGTGTATTTGCGTGAAGATAAATACGTCAGTGTGACGAACATTGTGACATCGTTCTGATGGCTTCGAATAGACGCATGTAGACCCTATATGTATAAAAAGTCGTTTTTTCGGGTAAGAAAATGGTTAATAAAAATAGTGAAAGTTACTGTAAGGTACAAGCACGTCCGTACCTAGTATTTTGCTTATTAACGCCATCCCAACACAGTCCGCCGTATTGATGCCCCGCGGGCACATAAACACCTCGCCGCCGTTCAGTTGTCTAGGACAATGCCGTTTTCAGACAGTCAATGCAATCCATAACGTAGCGGAAGCCAACGGAAACTCATGGTGTAACCTATGTATGCATCTTTCCCGCTTATGCAACTCGCTTCTCGTTTTTCGTGGTCTGCGAATAGCGGCTGTGCTTTGACCCAGTTGTTTTCGCCTCGTAACCTCACAGCCTGTCACCCCGTTTGCGAAATGCCAGCTACATAAAGCAGAGCAAGCCGAGAGTAAGGCTAATCCAAACACGAGCCCCAGAGAGGAAGATCTTGGTTACTACAGCGGGGGTGACTGATATAGATGCACACTTTAGGAATATTTGAGAGACTGTCCTTTGGATCTTGTCCGACGTGACATCGATAGAGCCCTGTCGATATGCATATCTATTTATCTATCTATCTGTAGACAAAAGCAGCATTTATACACAGTGGCATCGAGTAGCACACATTCACCGCAGCCGCGACAGCTCATGGTGATGGCGTGGTCCTACCACAAAGCAGGAAACACCACTTTCCGCACCTTGGACGCTTCCAAGCCTGCCACTTTGCATGTCATCTTCTTGTGCAATCATACGAATGCGATCATGTGCCAATAAATAAAGCTCAAGTACCTGCAAATTTCCCGCGCATTGCCGCCTACATGTGCAGCGTCGGTTGATCAGCGTTTGACTTAAGTCGACATAGAGAAGGTTGAACAACCGTCCTCGCTGGAGGAATCTCCAGGATTGAAGGATCTGTTCCCGCGTGACTTAGAAGAAGACGTGACCAAATGTGTGTCTATCGACTTCTCATCGCCAACTAAATAGTGGTGTATCGGTGTTAGTAACTAGGCAAGCTCCTTAGGGTACAAGCTAAGTTAAGACCAAGAGAGGCAGACTCTAGCGTTCTATCATCCTCCATCTTGACGATTAGATCTGTTTCGTGTGTGGATGTTTACGTGAATGATGCGTCATGAAAGTTTGAGTAGAGAAACGTTGCGGTGTCTATTTAGTATCTGTTTGGTGATGTGCCTAGAACTTTGGTTGTTGGAAACCTCTGATCTGAGGAAAGAAGGAGTTGTTAGGCTAGAGGCAAACGACGGGCAAATCTGCGAGACAGCTAGCAGTCCGATACAATGTTGATCTTATGTCGGTACGTCAGGATGTTTCGCCAAAGCCGCAATAAATGATTTCGCTTAATTTGACAGAGCTTGCCCATCGTGTGGGGATGTTTAGGTTCATATGAATGGACAGACACATGGCCCACTGATTCGTATTCATAAATCTATAGCCTAGAAGTTTGTCGTATCAGGTTTTACTGTATTATGAAAACTTGTTATGTCCTTGTTTTGCTAAAAGTATTCGAATTATCTCGCAGTTGGTACTAGTTTTCTGGGGACCTGTTACCAACCGTCTACCACCGCTGCTATTGAGAAACAGATTATCACCATCGGAATCATCGGCAGTGCTGGTTTCGAATAGTTTTCGCTTATCTCCAAAATCAGCTGCGCTAGATACCGGTGAACGGCTACGCAGCATCGCGTATTCCTCCAGCGGTAGCTGGTGAAAGTCGGCGAACTCAGCTAAGTGTTTTAGCATTCAGGTTACCCAGAAGGCTTTCGGAGTAACCTTTCACCGGAATACCGAGAAATCCGCCGTGTTTAAGTGTTTCCCGATGTAAATTGTTTGTCTTCAGTCTGACCATTCATGCCACGCTGTCTAAAGTCGTTCACTTTGAGCGGACCTCTCCTGATAGTGTAAACGTCAATTTACTAACTCGGCTTTACTGATAGACGCCGACAGGCCATTACGCTCAGTCATATAGTTTTTAAGGAATAGCCTGCAACACTACTTTCTCCTTAAAATTGCTATTCAAATAGGTATGTGTACAAAGAAAACTAATTAATACCTTTAACAGAGTAGGCTACCCCTGTTATTTCACTGCTTATTTATGAAAGATCTGTGCCAAGTGTATTACGTACGGGACTTACTAATACGTTAAACACCAGCACAAATATTTTGGGTATGTGTTGGGCGTTTCTAGATGCCAGCTAGTATCCATTTCATGTGTGATCTGCAGTTCTGCTATAGGTGGCCGTGGAGGCCATCCCAGACGTCAGTTTGAGGTCAAAGAGATACACGACTTCATGAGGGGATTGGCTTTTCAAATGTGTGTACGTATAACGTATACTGAAGTTCTTCTAGCTATACAGTGCGTTGGTTAAGCTAGCACTTTTTAAAGACTAAAGTTATTTCTAAATACAACAGATAGATAGACAAAACATGTGTTTGTAATTGCATTCAGCCTTTAACAATTGAATGGCACAGCCGCGTCTTTCCATTTGTCTTCTGTTTAACTCATTCTTCACGTATCTAATCTATCCACATTTATTAGTGCTCGAAACGGAACATTCTCAGATTAGCTTATGGATTTTTCCGAAACTTTTAATTGAAAATCATTCTTAAAATACCGGATAGCCTGTTTAGTTTAGCTTTACTACGTTACCAATAAAAATAATGCGACAGATCTTAATAATCATCAAGTCTTTGAAACGCCTCTGCTCTAGCTTTGCGTATTTCGCAGACAAAAAAAGCTCTCGATTTTGGGACAAATGTGCCTTTCAGGTTGAAGGACAAATCATAAGGATATAGAGAATTAGCAAGCATGGGGGCGATCTCAAGTATGCGAAACATCAATTTCCTGTTAAATAATTTTGCTTTTTTTTTTAAATGTATGTAGCAACATTTCACTGGCGGCTGGTATCGCTGTACCCAAAAGTTTTAGGTTAACTTAAAAGACTCGTTTTTTAAAGGCATATACGGTTGGTAGCTGTTGCTTCCTTGGGCCTAGTCAACCTAGAGCTCGTAAGGCGTCTGTATCTTGTCTGTTAATACTAGTATATTTAAATGATCCTACGTTGAACGAGTTATGATAAAGTTGTGTCTGAAATGAATCAAAAAGTAAGTTTACTTCAGACGGCTAGAAGTTGCATCCTGCAAGGTCCAAAGGACCAGCGTCCTCTAGCGTTGCTGTTGTGTGCACATTCCAATTAACGATATGAATTTTTCTTTTTACCAAAATTAATTCTAAAACGTGTATTTGTCTGTTAAGTAAGATTTTTTTAACATTTACAGGATGAAAACGATCTCGAAATCGATTTTCCATTGATGATTAATCGAATTATAATTGATCGCTGACTGCATCTGCTAGCAAACAGAGAAAAATATCGTTTTTTTTTTTTTTTTTTTTGGATTGGTTTTGATATCTCCGACTGCAGAAAATTAGTTGATACGGCTATTTTGTTCTAATAAAAGTTATCTTTTCGATCTCCAATTTACGTTAGATTTGCTCTAATCCAACGTAATGAGACGGGAGACGGGATCTCGATTGTATGATTTACTACGTTATGCAGTAGCTAAATGACCACAGCTGTAGACTAAATACTTGTGATTAAAAAAAAAAATGCACACACACACACATTATAAAAGTTTCCATTTAAATTGAATTTAAAAATAATTAATAAATTAAAACAGACGTTCAGTCTAGGCCATCTTGAACTGTGCTTTGCTTACAGCAATCACGAGAGGAAAAAAATATTCAATTCCGTCCGCTATTTAAGAAAGTTATATTTAGTGGAGCTTATATTTACTTATTTTGACTGGATGTTTTGAGGTTACTTTCCTATGAAAATATATATTATATTATAATGAGATCTGCTTTGTAATGAAATATCGTGTCTTGTATCAGCCTATTATGCAGGATAATATGGAGGAACCGATAGTAGAACTTAAAAACAGTTTAAAGCTTAAAACGTTGGTAGGACATTTTGACGTACTCAGTAAACTGGATCCCCGCATCTAAACAAGAAGATGCACCGACTCTAAGAGAAAATGCTTTTCTATCGATCATGGCCCTCGACGATAAAGAATCGAACACTAAAATATAATGTATCTTTCGTGTAAAACATTTAACTAAGTCCACCTAATTAGGAGTCTGCAAATGAACGATTCAACTCTAAATTTCGGTATCTTATCTGCTCAGTGCGTTTGATGGCAGTACAAACGACAGTTGAAAACAATTGCTTTGCTCAAGATGTCCTTCTGCTGCCTCCTGCTATGTGGTAAGTTGAATTTCGAAAGATGAAAACAAGCAGCACGGGAAATAGGGGCAATATTTGTTATGACATAGCTCTGAAAAGTTGAAGTTGCTGCGAGGCGACTTGGCCCAAAGCCCTCGTAGTACATTATAAGTTTGGTGATCGTGTTTTCGGTTCGAAACGTTCTTGTTTTCTAAAGAGTAAAAAAATTTCTAAACGAAAAGCAGCAGATAATTAAATTAAATATTAATTTATTCTCGAATTATGCATTACGAAACCAGCAGCCGCTTTCGAGAAAGAACCTTGGAGAAATGAGGGCCGGATATGATTATACAAAATATGCTCGTCTGACTGTGTAGAGAACGAACGCCGACGATACTGTAATCAACATATACAGACAAGCTGACCTTAATCTCCACAGAATTAGGTAGTTCCCGTCACCAAGAAGTACTCGAATAAACCTACCGTACCGCGCTGCGTCTTAGAAAGGTCTAGATGCCCACGCGCCCAAGCCTCAGCAAGAACAAACTGTATCCGAACAAAGCGAAACACGTGTAACATCATTAAATTAAACCATGTATATCTTAAATGACCAACAAAGAATTTTCACATGGGCAAAATTGGCTACCTCAATCGTGCGTTATTTTCTAGGCCCTGATTTCGAAAACGAGGTTCTAATAGCTCCCTTTGGAGATTTCACCAGAAGAACATTCCCAGTGTTTTGCATGCTGTTGCATCGATTACATTCATTCATAATAATAGATAATATTAAAAATTGCTAAATAACGATATGTAAAATACAAATAAAAATGGTTTACAGTGAACAATTATTTCGGTATTGTTTAATAAAATCTCTCTATCCGAAAGATTTTAATTCTGGACTGTATTGCCAACATACATTGAGAACAGTTTTTGCTTTGTTATTGTATAATGAATTTCATGCTTGCCCGTACTCATGATTAAATCTAATACAACCTTAGTAGAACGAAGAGTGGGGGCTATTGAGCTCCTTTACGGTCCCTTTTGTCGAAACTTACCTGTAAATCATAAAGACTCTTTGCGGGGACCTCATAGTGCCAGTCTCCGAGCTCTGGCGACAACCGAGTTCTCTGCACAGCCTCACCTGGTGGTAACGGCCTTTTTGTAAAAAATGTTTCGTTTTCCTTTAGTATTCACGAAAGCAATGTTTGAAGCGAGGTCTTACGGTACGGTTGGTTGACCATCGCAGTAGCATACAATTTAAATATAGCTTGTCACACACTCGATTAGGGATAAGATCTTCTAAAATATGATGGATGTCAGCGCGGCGACGAATTAGTGTTATATGAAATGTTTAAAAAATATTCTCTAATAAACCTTACTGTATGTGGTAGGTTTAATGGCGTTCTACAAAGGCGTGGTCTGATTATTCTCACTAAAAGTATTAATAACTTGTAGAATGGTGGTCGAAATACATATTCTGAAGGCCAATTTGTACATTGCATATGTTCATAGTAATCCTTGTTGATTCTCCATAATATATTTGTTGTAGCTGCGCTACATGGGCTAGTATGTATGTGCATACTTATACATATCGTACAACAAAAGGCTGCTCCAAAATATTGCAGGCTGGAACACAGGCGTGGGTTGTCATGCGAACGATGGCTTCAATTTTCGAATTCTGCCGCGCACCATATTTTATTTCCTTACTGCATATCACTTCGATGCAATAGCAAACGGTGCGCTCATTGGGGCTGGATATGCGACACGGGTCGTGCTGCAGGCTACGGGTCGCATCCACGCGTTCAGGCTGTGGTCGGGGGGGGGGGGGGAGCTTTCAGGTCGCAAGCGAGTTTTTTGCGCCTGCTAGGCCACGAATCTGGCAGAGACAACGGGAGATGCAGCGACGTCGTTGAGGTTAGATTGAGCCAGGCTCGAAGGCGATGTATGTAACACCCGTGCGCCGTTCATGGAGAGCAGACAACCAGATCGCGGAACGTCCACAAGGGGGTGCATGCAAAGTGGTCTGCCTTCATCCCACTCATAGTCGCAGGTACCGGTCCCGTTGTGGCTGCTACGGGATCTAGTACTACTGTTACCATCGTCGCCACCCCCACCGCTGCCGTTGTGGTCGCAGCTTCCGTCAGCACCACCATGCATTCAGACGACTCTTGGCATAGTGACGGACGAACGACACCGAGGAGCAGCCGTCTATTCGTAGTACGTGGGGCGAAAGACTTGCAAAAGACAGCAATGGCCGTGCCCGAACAAAGGACGCATCTTCTCTCCCGCATAGAAAATGAAGTCTTTGCTACCGTGCATGAGGAAGAGAAACCTTGTAGAGCACCCTGGGGAGAACAAGCCGTTGCTAACCAGCCTACAGCCTGCTGGCGGCTGGCTACTGATGGCGTACCTTGACAAAATGACACCGGCATCGAGGCTTGGTACTACCTGCGTTCAGTTGACGAAAGCAAGAGGTGAATGGATCTGCAAAGCAGCGTACCAAAACACGCCGATACATTAGATAGATGGATAAAAATAATAGGCCTGCCGTAATGGCGGCAGTCACATGCAAGTAATGACGCGAGATCGACAGACCCGGTTCGAATCTATGATACCTTTTAATTTACTCTATTTTAAATCTGCGTACTTAGAGGTTGATTTTTTTGAAGCAGAAGATCAGATTGGCTAGTAATGACGCGGTGAAACTTCATCAGTGTCAATGAGGTTAGGCGTGTGCCAAAACAAGCACGTCAGGCGAAAGTTCGTCGTCTAATGGTCTCAACACAGAGCTGACTACAGAGCGCTACTGTAGCTGCGGAGGCTGGCGTCGGCAGTGTGTTGTCTATGCAAACAAAATGTCAAAACCGCCATTGACTACATAGCAGCAACAGCAATAGCACGGACAGCAGCAGAGGCAGGTCTCGGTGGCTCGTACGCTTGTTTCCCATGCATCTTACGAGAAAACGGCGTAAAGACGCAAACTACCTTGTGTTTGAGCCAAGTACATACTCTCATCTCGACCATGGGCGGAGAAAGAGAGGGCGGAAGGCCGGAGCACAGGCTGGTCAACATACTAAACAGGAATACTATGAAACTGCTAGGAGAACGAAGCGGGTTGCTGACTCTAGTATAGGGGCGCTCAATGCACGCGAAAGCTTAACCGGGTGGGCACCGTTAGTCGGCAAGCGTCAAAGACCATCGAGAATTGTGGAACTGACTGTCGGTAAGCCTTTCGACCTCTGTCCGTTACCGTGGCCGCTTCTACTCCGCCTTGTGCAAGACTTTCATGCTAGCGCCCCCCTCGGCAGAGGCAATGGAGGTGCTACGCCATTAGCCAGAAGTGAAGTGCTCTGCATTGTTCCCCAAAGACCACTTCATTCCTTTCATACAAATGCCTCTCACAAATGACCGGTAATCAGGCTTAGTGGCTTTGCTACTTTCTTCCTCGTCTTTTTTTCTACCTTTTACATTTATATACATATATGAATCCCGAAACGACAGAGCTAAGCAAACACACAATATCTGGTGTACGTATATATTAGGTAATCGTCACTAATATACGGGAATGAACTTAAGTTCATTTCAACTTAATGGATGAAATGTTGGCTACTGTTTTGGCACCCTGTTAATTCGACTTCATTAAGATCTGTATAAGCTAGTCTGAAACGGAGTATTTGAAGATACAATAATTTGATAGCTATCGAATTAAGTTCATAAATAATATTAAGCAACCACAATCAGCCATGAATTAAACAAAATAAGGTTGATTTTCTTATAAATCGGTTTGATAATTATAAATTCAAGGGTTCCATCACTACTGAGTGCCACAGCGTTAGCCGGCTGCCCTGGCTAGAAATATATACGTCCTACTGTGTAATTCTTAGTACGACAACTGGGACGGTAATATTTCTAATTTAATCAACTGTTTTCCGTGCTTATTTGTTAGACGCTCTCTTAGCTCAACGCCATCTTTTGCTTAAGCTCGTTCGAGAAATCCATCAAGTGGATTAAAAATCAAATTGACGAAAAACATCTTTCCTACCAAAACAAATGTGTCGCGAAAAAAGTCTCTCAACCACGCTGTCCTCTTCTAACAGCAATGTCACAGAAGGCTTTCATAAAGTTCTACTAATTATACTGCTAAATAATAGCTAACGTAGTAAAAAACTCCTGTCGTCTATATCTTCATGATGCACCTATAGGGAACGAGGCCATCAAGTCCAGCCTGGTGTTCGGTCAGTGGTCGACTCACTAGATCTGCGATTATCAGGACAAAATCTGCTTGACTTTGGTAGAGCCGAGCGTCTCCTTTGCTGATCCTGGATGACTACGGTCAGGATTTTTGATGCTAACTGTACACGTTAAAGAAATAGCATTTCGTTTCCGCACACGTCAGGGGTCTTCGCACGATTAGAGATATAAGTGCAAAATTGCAATTACTTTGGAGGCTTTTATCAGCGAGCAAGCTCTGCTTGGTGGACAATATTCTCGAGTCTCATTGGTAGAGTTTCCCGAACGGCTACCAATGCGAGTTCCATCAATGACGCTGTTTTGGATATTATGTTGAAAGTCAATACATGACCACTGAAGATAGCATTTGCTGTTCTGTTTTCTATAATGCGCTTGCTATAAACCGTAACTCTTATATCGTTGACTTGCTACGATCTATAAGTTCTGAAGTAATCTGAAGGAAGTTTCCGTTTAATTAGAAGTCCGTTTTGATTTTGGGTTTTCTAACTGGGATTTCTGTAATATTTTTGACAGATCATTTCCTTTGTTTTTCCAAATAATGCAAAAAACTGAGGCATAATTGCACAATTACGCACTTTACTGCTATATTTTAGGCCCAGCAAAATCGAGCATACGTTGTTGACGATGATGACAAAATGCTAGGACGTTTTGCCAGAAACAAAAAAAAATACGCGAATAAAATAAAAATTACGAGCGTCAAACAAGAAGCCTATTCCTCACCGACTGAAGCACACGACTTTTTCGTTTTGTTGATTTTTAGAAGTAACGTCTTTACAGGAGTATGAAATCGATAATGCAATCATTATGAACATGCGTCATAATGTCTAAATAAGTTGAATTTTCGATCTTATTAATTTCCTAAGGACAACATTTAGGCAGCTAAACGAACGTTCTCAGTTCTCAAAGTGTTTATCTTCAGCTTTTCAAAATGAATTAATCTATAATTTCCACTATCATTTTGAACTGGAAGCGAAATCTTAATAAATGGTAAACCTTTTTTACAAGAATATGATGTTGAAACGAATGATAAGCATTGCTATTAATGACTACACATTTGATAGCTTTTTGGCGTTGGTAATTTAAAATGTCGCCAAATGTTCCAAAAGTAGGGAAAATTGGGGGGAATAAAAAATATCTCTTCATGCTAACGTGGTTACTAGGACAATCTACATATAAGGACAAATATTTTCTCGGTAGCTGCGTGTTAGCATAAATAAATGCTCCGTATAGATACATCAATGTATGATACAGGTTGTTTTGCCTGGCTAACGCAGAAAGCGTACCGTATGGCAAATTGTCTTCGTTGTCCGCCGAGGTCAACTTGGTTGAAGCTGGCACCAGGAACAAGGATTGGGGCTTCAGGGCGTGACCGTCATGAAGCTAATAGAAGGGTGCCGATGGGGACCCTAACACACTATGAGACACGCACATGAACGTACATAGCTACGTAAACTTTCAGTTTATGAAAAAAACACTGAGACCACATTGACAATGATAGAGTGGTCCGTGACGTGCCTTCTAAGCGACCGTAGACTACTTGGCAACGGCTCCGACCGACGTTGTCGAAATCGTCAAATGAAGAACGTCATACTTTAATCGTTTTTTTTTCAGGAACAATGTTCTATGAAACGAACAATGAAACCACGCCATCCGATATCCTTTCTTCCATCTTTCTGGAACTCCTCACGCCAATTTTACCAACTCATAGTATGGCACCAAATACTCACATACACACACTCACGCGACTCTAAGGATTTAGTAGATAACTCGATGCAATGTAATCTGCGGTTGCCGGTGTTGCCTCTGCGTTATCTAATGGATTCTGATAATGCCACTGGGTTTGTGGCTTTCTGCGCTAACAACGAGGGCATCGATATCGATGGCGCTTACTGTAATCTCTATCCACTTTATCGTATCGCACCAATCACCAGACACTATGTACCTGCATCTAGTTATATAAGACATTAGTGGGTGGCTGATCACTGTAGTTAACGTCGGCCTTTTCATCAGAGGAGAGAACTCAGCACCCGTTGCATTGATATAATGAACGAGGCGCCCGCGTCGCGTTATACCTCGCCTGAATGAAAATCGACATTGAAGCCTGGCTATCACTCTAAGGGCTCCAGCCAAAAGCAAATTGCCGCTGTGAACGGAACGCCGTCGGTTACCTTAAGCTTCTAGCATGCACAGCTTTCTCGTATGCTTCTTCTTTTTAAAAACTGTAAACAACATTAAGGTGACCATTAACTACCGTAACTACGAGGACAGAAAGTTGAAACAAAAATATTGCTCAAAGCAGAAATATACGTAGTGATATTCGTTCAGCTGATTTAAGCGACAATAGGAACAAGATTAACGAAAATAATTATCTAACAAGGCTTGAGTACATTTTCTACGGTTTGATATGCTGAACGTTTGTTTATATTAATCAAAATACATGTTTTTTTTGAAACATTTAGTAAACAGACATTACACATAGAAAATTCATATAGGAAACTACTTAAGCAGCTCAAAACCGATTTCTAAGCTTATACACTGGGCCGATTGTTGCCATATATCTCAAAAGGAACACCTCGTTCCGAGAACAGCTTTTGAGAAACTACGCAACTGTATCTTCCAAGGACAAAACCGACCCACTCAATAGGGCCAAAATCGGGAATGCGAGACAATGAAGTGCAGCTGCTGATTCTGCAAAGCTGCCGCCGGCCCCGGCGCCTGATGCTGTCGTAGCTAACCACTGCAGACAATGGTTAACGTGTAGTTAACGTCCTTTGCGAATCCATTTGGGTCGTCTGAAGCTATTCTGCATACATTGCTCATGTCTTACGTGGGGGCTAGCCGCTTCTATTGGCTATAGGAGTTAGAGGCTCTTCGTTCGAGCGAATCATTGCTCATTACGATTGCGTTCTTTTGTTTTCATTTGCTGCTAGTTCGATCTAACCAACTGGAATAAGAACTGAATTTGACTATGCTCCTGTACTTTGAGAAGGAGTCCTTGGAAGGAGTACGTTTCAATAAGCGTAAGGCTTGATGCTGACCATGAAGCCCCATTAACGCATTAGACTTATGTCCTGTTTTATATTTTATCTAGAAATAGGCGTTCTAGCCTTTTCAGGTCGCCTGCCCACACCATGGTTAGAACATCTCTTAAAAGTTTCTATGCTATACCACACTGTCCTAGTGCAGCCATTATCACGTCCACTTGTGGAAAAGCATAGCGAATGCCTTATATGTACTTGTTGCATAGTCATCATATATCTTTTATCGTCCAGTGTTAACATGTTGGCGAAGCTGTTGTTGGTAGCATTTTCAGTTAATTCGTTTTCATCTTACCTCAGACATAAGATACACAGCAGGATTTATAAAAATAAATAAATACGAAGGACAAATATAGAAAATGTTACAGTTGGAATATTGCCTATTTAGACCCTTTGGGTAAAATTAACTCAGCATAGTCAATAAACATCATGGGGTACAGATATATACTGACTTAATCAGAATGAATGATGAGCTTCTCCTATAAGAAGAAGGAGTATAGGATAGCATCCAAGGAGGCAATAATTAGCATCGACTTTGTTTAATTATGACGTAGCGGTTTGACTCGAAAGGCAGATCTGCCGTATCATCCATTTTTATACAGTTCAGAGCCGCGATCAGCTCTATTATAATATACGAGCTTTACCATTTCTGTAAATTTTACATGTATATTATGTATTCCAAGAAAATAGAATCAGCTTATTGTTTCTACACTCATCAGAGTGTATGTCGATGTCAAAAACGAACCGTAGCATTTAAAGATGTAGCATGCTTTCTTTAGATCTGTAGCCGCGCAACAATAATTCTTACATGGTTACACATAATCATAACGACCAACGTCGTTTTTATTACTACAAAGACTTTATTAGAAATTTTACATTTAAAACAGTAACTAATAACAACGCCTATGAAAATACATTTTTGATAGTCTCCTCGTCTGTTTCCAAAAACAAAAAACTTCATCGTATCTGTGAGGCACCATTTCATAGTCAGTAGTGGTGCAGAGATGGTCTTAGTGGTAAGCACGACACGAGATCGGTTCCGTCCCATCGTGACAAATGAACTTCCTTTATCTTCCACGCGGGTGAACTTATAACAATGAACGACATGCTTCAGTCGATCTTCGCAATAATCAGAATTAGCTATTGAGCTTTGAGGTTCAAACGAGCGCCTCTTAATAGGTTCAATGCTGACGCGAAGAAAGAATAGCGCTTCCACCTCAGCCGCTGCCATTTATGTGATCATTTGAAGTAAATCCGGAAATGAAGGAGAGTCCACGAAAACTGAAGACGAATTGTACGAAAATCGTACCATCGATAATAGGAATTTCGCTTGTGGTTTCCTTCTTTTGGCTTCCTTACTTTTAACAATTGTATTTGTCGTCCGCCCTAGAAATCATATGTTTCTCCCCGGAAATGTTTCTCAACGTATGGAGGCTTCATAAAAGAAAAAGGACAGTAAATACCAAGTAACTCTCTAACGAGTTCTTCAGGTCCTGGATAATGATATGTTTATCAATGCAGGGCTCGTCCTTGTCGCCTATCCCCAGATAGGCTGAAAAATGAACTAACCCAATTACAGAGAGGCACGAATACATTGAACCGGACAGTATTAAATTTCGATGCCCTAGAGATTTCACTCGCCGAACGTCACTTTTACATTAGTCGTACATAAAGTAAAAGTACGTTCTGTTAATATTTCGTTAAACACACATTTCTATAAAACCATATGAATGCTGCCGGTAGATGTTATTTCCCGTATCTATGACACGTCTTGTTCACTACTAAAAACAATCTTCTGCGGCGCCGTTGGCTTCCAGCTGGCCATTAACAATATGTCGAGTGTGAAGTTTGCGCATAACAGATGAGATGAATTGTACTCACTAGCGTGAGCAGAGAAAAGTCGGGATAAATTTGTGAGATAGCGTGGTTTGAGGCTTTCCACTTAAAACTCAGTCAAATTTAAAGGAAGGAGACGAAACGCAATAGTTTATAGTTTAGAGAGTGTATAAAATATACAGGCATGGTGCATGCGTGATGAAGTCAGCATACGCCTGCACGATACCTTAGGCAGTCTCATCTTCATAGCAGCACGACCCCATCGGTCGTTCCACACATAATTTTCGAATCAAAGTAAAGATGATATTTCACAAAAAACAGATGCATTCAAAACTGTGTTAACCATACGAAAGGAGACCAGACAAGACTCCTGATATAAATGTCATAATCTTCAAACAACAAGCCAAAGTTTGTCACCAAGCACGCAACTAGTAAGTATCGTAAAGCAAGCAGAAACTGCTGTAGTAAAACGCCATCGTTACTTCGAAAAACTAGCCAGCGAAATTTTCGAGTTAATCAACTTACTCGACGTTGGAATGCCTCATAAAGAAGAGGCTTATAAATACGGATACAGTCGAGTTCTAAGGAAGTAAAATTAACCGAATGTCTGTAAGACAAAAACTATCAATGACGACGGAAATACGTAAGTTAAAAACAAATAGTTGAGTATAGGTGTTATAGGTTGTTCATGTTTACCTCAAAAATTCATTATTTCCTACTACATTTTCTATCTTGTATTAACTATGGGCGCTCGTTATATTGCAAACGGTCATGTTCAACCAAACGGGTTTACTTTTTTCATGCTAGTCAAATCAAAAATAGCTAGGATTCAAGTAAAATTATAGAATAGACGCTAGTCACTACAAAATTGGGTCAGATATTGATCGTAAATTATCCAGCTGTTAGCTGAAGCGAGTAAACATTACACGTACTCCATCGATGCATCAAGGGACGGTGACAATTAGATTTACATTAATACTATACGCTTCCGAAATTTTATTATAAGTCTCTATAACTATAAGTCACCAAAATGCTTGTACGAGCGAAAAAAAAACAGGTTTGTAAATTGTTTATCTAAATTTTTATCCAGCAAACCGAAACTCTATCTGACGCTAAGCAATTGCACTCCTCGATCGTTCGAGTGTTCCTGTTCAATTACAGCTGGTTAATATACGCATGCGCCCAAGTAGGTTACATGACATATTCTATATAAATTTCAATTCAGTACAAAAGAACCGTATATTAAGAATTCAGTGTAAATGTTATGGAGCCTTTACTGGATAGGGGGCGAGAAAGCTCGACTAAATTGAATGAACTAAAGCGATTCCTTGTCGGTTTCCTAAATAAGTTACGTTCCCCATTGTAACTTATTACAGTTAATCGAAACCAATATGCGACGACCTTCAGACGCCCCAAGCGAATATAGGTAGTTTTTTTTTCACACCGCATCTCGATACCTGAACATTTAGGGAACGCTCGACGCGTGCATACACGTGCATAATACCTAGATGTTCCTCTAAACGAACTCGTCCGACCGCTGTTCTGTCTCCATAGACGATGGGTCGCCATCGGTCTCGCTGCACGATATCGGTATGGATATCCGGCATTGGAGTACAAAGTGTGCTTGCCCACTCCATCTCAATCGTGTATAACCCCTAGACGAATTTTTTTTGTAATCGTTGTTATGGTGGGCGTTTACCACCGGCAGGAAATACATTACTATCCTCGTGTTCCTTACCGAGAAATGCGACTAGCATTTCTTTGCTATACTACTATTTCGTTGACGGAAGGAGTTTGTGCGCCACAAGAAACAAAAGACAGGTCTAAACGCTGCAACGCTGACGCTTATAGGGAAGCTGTCAGTAAAGTCAGCGTCGTGCACTTACACGCCTGCATTAAATGAAAAGCTATTGGAGCTCCCGAAGCTCGACAGGTGATGCTTTTTTCAGCGGGAACAAGTTCATTTATATGAAAGCCAGGAAACGGAACGTGCTAAGCATCGGTTTCAATAATGTTACACTTATTCTATTTGCTAGTCACTTGTAAACGTATGCGCCATAGTATCTAAGTGCTGATGTCGTAGCAGCGTTACTTTGTCGAACCGTAGGCTTTTCGTTAAACAATGAACTAGACGAAAGGACCACTGAATAGATAGGTACGATATAAAATGGCAACTTTGGTCCGAATGAATCTCGAGGTAGCGTAACTCTCAGGATAGGCTGGATTCGTTCAACCAACACTGCGTAGGGTGATTTGGGCAAATTATCTACAGGTAGAGATCACCTTGTTTCTTGCATACGCTTACGCATTTAGTACTGCGTCAAAAAATGAGTCTCGCCGAATGAGCGATCCAAAAAAAGCCTGTATCATTATGTAGTTTTGTATGATATTGATAAACGTTTCGGTATTTGCAATGGGCCTACGATGATTAAAGTCGTATGTGAACCTAATTAATACGTACTTAACATAACTCCATACGCTTAAAATCTTCGTGGACTATGAATACCTGTCTTTTTCTTTAGAATCATCTGTTTAGCTCTATGTAGTATAGTTTTTATGTGTATACTTAAATCTGTGTTTAGAAGCTTTTTTTTTTTTTTTGTAATTTTCCAACTAAATGCCGAGTAGCTCAGCGTAATAGGCTGATTGTCAAATTGAGTTCCATTTTGTCCACATTATGTACACCTGTATCAACATGCACATGTGTACATGTATAATAGGACAAGGCTTATCCGTGACAATTAAAGTATTTCAGTTATCATTGTCACCGGTGACTGGCCTCTAAAATCTAAAAGAATTCCAGCAAGGGACAGGCAAACTAACAACGAACTATAATATTGTATTACCGTAGCATACGTGTGTACATGTAAATGAACAATACGAATTTTGTTCGTATATTCGATATAAACAGATGCTTCAACCTCGCATTTACTTCACGGCGACGGCGTCATCGGATTTTGGCTTTGGCAGAGCGCACATACAGGATGGAGAAAGTGAAAAAGGTGAAAGTTAAGAAAACTTTCACCTGACAATTCGAGTTTGACAACTTGAGTTTGAGAGTCTTCATCTCTACCTCTGTTAAGGTGGCAGGAATTGTAAGATATAGTAAAAAAGAGAAGACTTTGAAACAGTTGAGAGATGTCTTCAAACGATCAGGTGACTTGTGCTTCATCCATATAACTAGCGTGCGCTGGGGTCTTTAGCGCACAATTCTATTGCAGCGATGCAATACGCCGGCTAAACACAAGCCATGCCGCTGCGATGTTTCCCATCAATAGCTGCATCCAAGACCAACATCATTTCTCGGCAAAGGGAGTCCGTTGCATCCCAGCATTGTCCCAGTGGCAAGACAGCGCGGAGAAGGTTCGCCCACTGGCATCATTGTAAAGCTATAGCGAACGTCGGCAGCTCACAGAAGGCAACGCCAATGCTGTGAGAGCTAGACAATAGGCAAAGGGAAATCGTGGGCTCTGGCGTCTGCAGCGAGACAACTGAGACGTTGTACCGAAGAAAGGGCAGACAGAATTCAGCACTACAGCATAAACTGCCAAAGCGCCGGTCGTGTGTTAGTCTCTCCGGTCGGGCAGCGCAATGGGATGTTCGACGCGAGGAATCTGTCCCCTGATGGCGAAGTGCTCATCCAACTTTGATAGTGCATAGTTTTGATACAATGACATAGTACTTTTCTTCCTTGTATCTGCCTTAACATTCTAATACATATTACTTTTTTTTTTTTATATCTTTAAAATGTAAATAATATAAAGGTGTATAACAATGTACTAGCATGAAATCAACAGCAGATCCCATAAGAATATAGTATAGAACTGCTTCGTCTAGCTTCATCTTCTGGCACATCGACGCTCACCATCGTTACGTGGAGTTCAATATTTTTGAGTGCTTTTTTAGCCTTTCGTTAATTCTATATTAATTTTTTGAGACATAAGATCATAATGTTGCAGTTAGTTAGAGAATATGAAAATGGGAAACTGGGAGAAAGTATCCTGGCCTTTGTGCTCAGAGGACCGTATCGTTGTCCTCCATGTTTATATTCAGTTTTCAATTTTCCAATTCAATTTCAAGCGGCTCCACGTTGCTAATTTTCCCGAAATATTCGGATTTGGGAAATATAAACTGTAATATATATTACAAAAAAATCGACTTTGCGCTTCTCAATGCGGAGACTCTTCATTTATTCGCTTTCGTATAGAAAACAATTGGGTTTCTTCCAAGAAGGTAATGCGTTGCCAATATATATTGAAACGGTTAAGTACAAAAGTCTGCGCTTGTTTAGACCGTAATATTGACTTTCTAATGGTGTGTCCGCAGTGCACCTACTTTTACACTGTGGTACGCTATTGTCCCATAGAGCCAGCTTCATACATAAACAAACAAAAAAAACCGGCTTGAAAGCTACAAAGAAGGAAGGAAAAACTTACATTAGATAGTGCGCAAATTACCACTAAAATATGAACGGAAAACATAAAAAAACATCATTAATAATTAATTCATTCATTCAGGCCAAGACTGAAAGCTATTAGAAACCTGTGCCCTGTGAACTTGTTCGTAAAACTAGGGATTTTTAGTGATTCAGCCTTGAATTCTCAGCTCATATATCAAGCCTCCTCAACGGCATCTATAAAACTTTTGCCACGACTCCAGACTTTGTGCCTTAGAGTCTTTCTTTCCACTGGCCACTAGTGCGTTCGGTTTTTCGCCATTTTCGCAGCTGGACCGAAACGGTGCTGGGCTGGGCTGGGCGGCAAGCTTTCCCAAAGCTGGCTGGCTGGCTGGCTGTCCGTCCGTCCGTCCGTTCGTTCGTTCGTTCGTTCGTTCGTTTTCTGTTCATTCATTAATCTGCCAGAGGCCAGAACAAACGAGACTCCATGGATAATATCACAACGGAGCCAGACTCACATAATGGATAGCAGTCATGCAGCCATGGACGGGAGCCTATGCCTTTGAGAAAACATCGTTCGTGTCCGTTTTTGTTATCCACCTCTGTTGTTTGCGCAAGAGCGCCTGCCTAGTCGTCGTGAAGATGTTTACACTATGCAGTCAGGCGAAACGAGTTGAAACAACGCTGAGATCACGCGGAGTTAAGGGCTGTTCGTGGCGCTCGTGCTAACGCATTTAGCATTGTAGCGGGTTTTGAGGCGGCCAGCCAGTCCATAGGCAGCGGCTAAAAAATGTATATTTAAGTCTTCATTTTGTATCGCTGCCCCGCTGGAAAATCTGAGATGATTTTAAATTAATATCTCTTTTATTGCGCAATGAATATAACTTTTTTTAGCGCGATCGAATCAAACATTATACGTTTGGTAAAGATTAGAAGGAAGAGCCGGTGTTTACATCAACTAACTAAATCCTTGGTAGTATATCGTACTATGAGACCAATGGTTAATTACATTGGTGTAGGCTGCGATCAAATGAATGTACAGCAGTCAGGGTAGATAGCTTGTTTTTATAAATCTAAAGATGTAAAGTAAGTACATATATAATCATACTTAATTCATACTACGATTGTTTTTAGTTTGTAATAATTAAGTGATAAATTTATGTAATATGATAAATTATAGTAATAATGTATAGTACTAGCAACAGCTGGCAAGTTATTTCAGCAAGTTCCGTACAAACGTTGCAATGCGTCGTGATCAGTACTGGAGCAGGTGCTCGACGGGTCGCGATTCAGAAGGCCGAGTAACAGCAGAACCGTAATATACAAAGAACGCGGTTAAAAGCCTAAACACCGTTAGAAAATCGAAAACTGCCTATTGATACAGTCTGCGTTTTTCTCTTCTAATTGGTCCCTACTCAACGACGTCCGCAGGAACAAGTTGATTAACGCGTCCTGTCGCTGCTGCTAGAAGTGTTGTGTATTCTTTGTGAATGGGACACAGGATACCTCTGCAGATTTTGCCAAACTTTCTCGAGTCGGCTCCTCTCTGTGCACACGCCCCCGTTCCGCCCCTCAACGCCCGGTTCGTCAATGGCAACATATCGAGATGATCTTGTCAGCGGTAATATAAGAAAAATTATAGATGTGATGGAGAGCGTGATTTAAAAGCACAACACTAATGTCTTGGTAACGGAGAGGATACAAATAGGTTATGGCATAAATTATTACCGAATATAATGTTGTGTTCTGATCCCTGCGTTGACAGATCTGATAGACTGCAATGCAGGAAACTCAGCAACAGCAAGATTGTAATATACGGGGAGAGCGGCCGGATTGCGGACCTCTCTTGCGCAGTTGGTGAGAGTGTGTGTGAGAGAGAGAGAGAGAGGGAGAGAGAGAGGGGAGGGAGAGAGAGAGAGAGAG